>NW_026735232.1:0-151792 GCF_949786415.1 Peromyscus eremicus | reverse complement strand
TGTTAGAATGAGTGTGTCCACATGGAGGTTTGCACACTGAACTGTTAGAATGAGTGTGCCCACATGGAGGTGTGCACACTGAACTGTTAGAATATGTCCACATGGAGTTGTGCACACTGAACTGTTAGAATGAGTGTGCCCACATGGAGTTGTGCACACTGAACTGTTAGAATGTGTCCACATGGAGGTGTGCACACTGAACTGTTAGAATGAGTGTGTCCACATGGAGGTGTGCACACTGAACTGTTAGAATGATTGTGTCCACATGGAGGAGTGCACACTGTATTGTTAGAATGAGTGTGTCCATATAGAGGTGTGCACACTGAACTGTTAGAATGAGTGTGCCCACATGGAGGTGTGCACACTGAACTGTTAGAATGAGTGTGCCTACATGGAGGTGTGCACACTGAACTGTTAGAATGAGTGTGCCCATATGGAGGTGTGAACACTGAACTGTTAGAATGAGTGTGCCCACATGGAGGTGTGCACACTGAACTGTTAGAATGAGTGTGACCACATGGAGGTGTGCAGACTGAACTGTTAGAATGAGTGTGCCCACATGGAGGTGTGAACACTTAACTGTTAGAATGAGTGTGCCCACATGGAGGTGTGCACACTGAACTGTTAGAATGAGTGTGCCCAAATGGAGGTGTGCACACTGATCTGTTAGAATGAGTGTGCCCACATGGAGGTGTGCACACTGAATTCTTAGAATGAGTGTGTCCACATGGAGGTGTGCACAATGAACTGTTAGAATGAGTGTGTCCACATGGAGGTGTGCACACTGAACTGTTAGAATGAGTGTGTCCACATGGAGGTTTGCACACTGAACTGTTAGAATATGTCCACATGGAGGAGTGCACACTGTATTGTTAGAATGAGTGTGTCCATATGGAGGTGTGCACACTGAACTGTTAGAATGAGTGTGCCCACATGGAGGTGTGCACACTGAACTGTTAGAATGAGTGTGTCCACATGGAGGTGTGCACACTGAACTGTTAGATTGATTGTGTCCACATGGAGGTGTGCACACTGAACTGTTAGAATGAGTGTGTTCCTGTGGAGGTGTGCACACTGAAATGTTAGAATGAGTGTGTCCACATGGAGGTGTGCACACTGAAGTGTTAGAAACTGTCCACATGGAGGTGTGCACACTGAAGTGTTAGAATGAGTGTGTCCACATGGAGGTGTGCACACTGAACTGTTAGAATGAGTGTGTCCACATGGAGGTGTGTACACTGAACTGTTAGAATGAGTGTGTCCACATGGAGGTGTGCACACTGAACTGTTAGAATGAGTGTGCCCACATGGAGGTGTGCAGACTGAACTGTTAGAATGAGTGTGCCCACATGGAGGTGTGCACACTGAACTGTTAGAATGAGTGTGCCCACATGGAGTTGGGCACACTGAACTGTTAGAATGACTGTGTCCACTTGAAGGTGTGCACACTGAACTGTTAGAATGAGTGTGTCCACATGGAGTAGTGCACACTGAACTGTTAGAATGACTGTGCCCACATGGAGGTGTGCACACTGAACTGTTAGAATGAGTGTGTCCCTGTGAAGGTGTGCACAATGAACTGTTAGAATGAGTGTGTCCACATGGAGGTGTGCACACTGAACTGTTAGAATGTGTGTGTCCACTTGGAGGTGTGCACACTGAACTGTTAGAATGAGTGTGCCCACATGGAAGTGTGCACAATGAACTCTTTGAATGAGTGTGCCCACATGGAGGTGTGCACACTGAACTGTTAGAATGAGTGTGCCCACTTGGAGGTGTGCACACTGAACTGTTAGAATGAGTGTGTCCACTTGGAGGTGTGCACACTGAACTGTTAGAATGAGTGTGCCCACATGGAGGTGTGCACACTGAACTGTTAGAATGAGTATGTCCAAATGGAGGTGTGCACACTGAACTGTTAGAATGAGTGTGCCCACATGGAGGTGTGCACACTGAACTGTTAGAAATAGTGTATCCCTGTGGAGATGTGCACACTGAACTGTTAGAATGAGTGTGTCCACATGGAGGTGTGCACACTGAACTGTTAGAATGAGTGTGTCCACATGGAGGTGTGCACACTGAACTCTTAGAATATGTCCACATGGAGGTGTGCACACTGTATTGTTAGAATGAGTGTGTCCACATGGAGGTGTGCACACTGAACTGTTAGAATGAGTGTGTCCACATGGAGGTGTGCACACTGAACTGTTAGATTGATTGTGTCCACATGGAGGTGTGCACAATGAACTGTTAGAATGAGTGTGTCCCTGTGGAGGTGTGCACACTGAAATGTTAGAATGAGTGTGTCCACATGGATGTGTGCACACTGAAGAGTTAGAATTTATCCACATGGAGGTGTGCACACTGAACTGTTAGAATGAGTGTGCCCACATGGAGGTGTGCATACTGAACTGTTAGAATGAGAGTGCCCACATGGAGGTGTGCACACTGAACTGTTAGAATGAGTGTTCGCACATGGAGGTGTGCACACTGAACTGTTAGAATGAGTGTGTCCACATAGAGGTGTGCACACTGAACTGTTAGAATGAGTGTGTCCACATGGAGGTGTGCACACTGAAATGTTAGAATGAGTGTGCCCACATGGAGGTGTGCACACTGAACTGTTAGAATGAGTGTGTCCACATGGAGTTTTGCACACTGAACTGTTAGAATTAGTGTATCCCTGTGGAGATATGCACACTGAACTGTTAGAATGAGTGTGTCCACATGGAGGTGTGCACACTGAACTGTTAGAATGAGTGTGTCCACATGGCGGTGTGCGTACTGAACTGTTAGAATATGTCCACATGGAGGTGTGCACACTGAACTGTTACAATATGTCCACATGGAGGTGTGCACACTGTATTGTTAGAATGAGTGTGTCCACATGGAGGTGTGCACACTGAACTGTTAGAATGAGTGTGCCCACATGGAGGTGTGCACACTGAACTGTTAGAATGAGTGTGCCCACATGGAGGTGTGCACACTGAACTGTTAGAATGAGTGTGCCCAAATGGAGGTGTGCACACTGAACTGTTAGAATGAGTGTGCCCACATGGAGTTGTGCACACTGAATTCTTAGAATGAGTGTGTCCACATGGAGGTGTGCACAATGAACTGTTAGAATGAGTGTGTCCACATGGAGGTGTGCACACTGAACTGTTAGAATGAGTGTGTCCACATGGAGGTTTGCACACTGAACTGTTAGAATGAGTGTGCCCACATGGAGGTGTGCACACTGAACTGTTAGAATATGTCCACATGGAGTTGTGCACACTGAACTGTTAGAATGAGTGTGCCCACATGGAGGTGTGCACACTGAACTGTTAGAATGTGTCCACATGGAGGTGTGCACACTGAACTGTTAGAATGAGTGTGTCCACATGGAGGTGTGCACACTGAACTGTTAGAATGATTGTGTCCACATGGAGGAGTGCACACTGTATTGTTAGAATGAGTGTGTCCATATAGAGGTGTGCACACTGAACTGTTAGAATGAGTGTGCCCACATGGAGGTGTGCACACTGAACTGTTAGAATGAGTGTGCCCACATGGAGGTGTGCACACTGAACTGTTAGAATGAGTGTGCCCAAATGGAGGTGTGCACAGTGAACTGTTAGAATGAGTGTGCCCACATGGAGGTGTGCACACTGAATTCTTAGAATGAGTGTGTCCACATGGAGGTTGTGCACAATGAACTGTTAGAATGAGTGTGTCCACATGGAGGTGTGCACACTGAACTGTTAGAATGAGTGTGTCCACATGGAGGTTTGCACACTGAACTGTTAGAATATGTCCACATGGAGGTGTGCACACTGTATTGTTAGAATGAGTGTGTCCATATGGAGGTGTGCACACTGAACTGTTAGAATGAGTGTGCCCACATGGAGGTGTGCACACTGAACTGTTAGAATGAGTGTGTCCACATGGAGGTGTGCACACTGAACTGTTAGATTGATTGTGTCCACATGGAGGTGTGCACACTGAACTGTTAGAATGAGTGTGTTCCTGTGGAGGTGTGCACACTGAAATGTTAGAATGAGTGTGTCCACATGGAGGTGTGCACACTGAAGTGTTAGAAACTGTCCACATGAAGGTGTGCACACTGAAGTGTTAGAATGAGTGTGTCCACATGGAGGTGTGCACACTGAACTGTTAGAAAGAGTGTGTCCACATGGAGGTGTGTACACTGAACTGTTAGAATGAGTGTGTCCACATGGAGGTGTGCACACTGAACTGTTAGAATGAGTGTGCCCACATGGAGGTGTGCAGCCTGAACTGTTAGAATGAGTGTGCCCACATGGAGGTGTGCACACTGAACTGTTAGAATGAGTGTGCCCACATGGAGGTGTGCACACTGAACTGTTAGAATGAGTGTGCCCACATAGAGGTGTGCACACTGAACTGTTAGAATGAGTGTGCCCACATGGAGGTGTGCACAATGAACTGTTAGAGTGAGTGTGTCCACATGGAGGTGTGCACACTGAACTGTTAGAATGAGTGTATCCCTGTGGAAATGTGCACACTGAACTGGTAGAATGAGTGTGTCCACATGGAGGTGTGCACACTGAATTGTTAGAATGAGTGTGCCCACATGGAGGTGTGCACACTGAACTGTTAGAATGAGTGTGTCTACATGGAGGTGTGCACACTGAACTGTTAGATTGTGTCCACATGGAGGTGTGCACACTGAACTGTTAGAATGAGTGTGTCCCTGTGGAGGTGTGCACACTGAAATGTTAGAATGAGTGTGTCCACATGGAGGTGTGCACACTGAACTGTTAGAATGAGTGTGTCCACATGGAGGTGTGCACACTGAACTGTTAGAATGAGTGTGTCCACATGGAGGTGTGCACACGGAACTGTTAGAATGAGTGTGTCCCTGCGGAGGTGTGCACACTGAAATGTTAGAATGAGTGTGTCCACATGGATGTGTGCACACTGAAGTGTTAGAATTTATCCACATGGAGGTGTGCACACTGAACTCTTAGAACGAGTGTGCCCACATGGAGGTGTGCATACTGAACTGTTAGAAAGAGTGTGCCCACATGGAGGTGTGCACACTGAACTGTTAGAATGAGTGTGTCCACATGGAGGTGTGCACACTGAAATGTTAGAATGAGTGTGTCCACATGGAGGTGTGCACACTGAACTGTTAGAATATGTCCACATGGAGGTGTGCACACTGTATTGTTAGAATGAGTGTGTCCACATGGAGGTGTGCACACTGAACTGTTAGAATGAGTGTGTCCACATGGAGGTGTGCACACTGAACTGTTAGAATGAGTGTGTCCACATGGAGGTGTGCACACTGAACAGTTAGAATGAGTGTGCCCACATGGAGGTGTGCACACTGAACTGTTAGAATGAGTGTGCCCACATGGAGGTGTGCACACTGAACTGTTAGAATGAGTGTGCCCACATGGAGGTGTGCACACTGAACTGTTAGAATGAGTGTGTCCACATGGAGGTGTGCACACTGAACTGTTAGAATGAGTGTGCCCACATGGAGTTGGGCACACTGAACTGTTAGAATGACTGTGTCCACTTGAAGGTGTGCACACTGAACTGTTAGAATGAGTGTGTCCACATGGAGTAGTGCACACTGAACTGTTAGAATGACTGTGCCCACATGGAGGTGTGCACACTGAACTGTTAGAATGAGTGTGTCCCTGTGAAGGTGTGCACAATGAACTGTTAGAATGAGTGTGTCCACATGGAGGTGTGCACACTGAACTGTTAGAATGTGTGAGTCCACTTGGAGGTGTGCACACTGAACTGTTAGAATGAGTGTGCCCACATGGAAGTGTGCACAATGAACTCTTTGAATGAGTGTGCCCACATGGAGGTGTGCACACTAAACTGTTAGAATGAGTGTGCCCACTTGGAGGTGTGCACACTGAACTGTTAGAATGAGTGTGTCCACATGGAGGTGTGCACACTGAACTGTTAGAATGAGTGTGCCCACATGGAGGTGTGCACACTGAACTGTTAGAATGAGTATGTCCACATGGAGGTGTGCACACTGAACTGTTAGAATGAGTGTGCCCACATGGAGGTGTGCACACTGAACTGTTAGAATGAGTGTGTCCACATGGAGGTGTGCACACTGAACTCTTAGAATATGTCCACATGGAGGTGTGCACACTGTATTGTTAGAATGAGTGTGTCCACATGGAGGTGTGCACACTGAACTGTTAGAATGAGTGTGTCCACATGGAGGTGTGCACACTGAACTCTTAGAATGAGTGTGTCCCTGTGAAGGTGTGCACAATGAACTGTTAGAATGAGTGTGTCCACATGGAGGTGTGCACACTGAACTGTTAGAATGTGTGTGTCCACTTGGAGGTGTGCACACTGAACTGTTAGAATGAGTGTGCCCACATGGAAGTGTGCACAATGAACTCTTTGAATGAGTGTGCCCACATGGAGGTGTGCACACTGAACTGTTAGAATGAGTGTGCCCACTTGGAGGTGTGCACACTGAACTGTTAGAATGAGTGTGCCCACATGGAGGTGTGCACACTGAACTGTTAGAATGAGTATGTCCACATGGAGGTGTGCACACTGAACTGTTAGAATGAGTGTGCCCACATGGAGGTGTGCACACTGAACTGTTAGAATGAGTGTGTCCACATGGAGGTGTGCACACTGAACTCTTAGAATATGTCCACATGGAGGTGTGCACACTGTATTGTTAGAATGAGTGTGTCCACATGGAGGTGTGCACACTGAACTGTTTAGAATGAGTGTGTCCACATGGAGGTGTGCACACTGAACTGTTAGAATGAGTGTGTCCACATGGAGGTGTCCACACTGAACTGTTAGATTGATTGTGTCCACATGGAGGTGTGCACAATGAACTGTTAGAATGAGTGTGTCCCTGTGGAGGTGTGCACACTGAAATGATAGAATGAGTGTGTCCACATGGATGTGTGCACACTGAAGAGTTAGACTTTATCCACATGGAGGTGTGCACACTGAACTGTTAGAATGAGTGTGCCCACATGGAGGTGTGCATACTGAACTGTTAGAATGAGAGTGCCCACATGGAGGTGTGCACACTTAACTGTTAGAATGAGTGTTCCCACATGGAGGTGTGCACACTGAACTGTTAGAATGAGTGTGTCCACATAGAGGTGTGCACACTGAACTGTTAGAATGAGTGTGTCCACATGGAGGTGTGCACACTGAACTGTTAGAATGAGTGTGTCCACATGGAGGTGTGCACACTGAACTGTTAGAATGAGTGTGTCCCTGTGGAGGTGTGCAAACTGAACTGTTAGAATGAGTGTGTCCACATGGAGGTGTGCACACTGAACTGTTAGAATGAGTGTGTCCACTTGGAGGTGTGCACACTGAACTGTTAGAATGAGTGTGTCCACATGGAGTTTTGCACACTGAACTGTTAGAATTAGTGTATCCCTGTGGAGATATGCACACTGAACTGTTAGAATGAGTGTGTCCACATGGAGGTGTGCACACTGAACTGTTAGAATGAGTGTGTCCACATGGCGGTGTGCGTACTGAACTGTTAGAATATGTCCACATGGAGGTGTGCACACTGAACTGTTAGAATATGTCCACATGGAGGTGTGCACACTGTATTGTTAGAATGAGTGTGTCCACATGGAGGTGTGCACACTGAACTGTTAGAATGAGTGTGCCCACATGGAGGTGTGCACACTGAAATGGTAGAATGAGTGTGCCCACATGGAGGTGTGCACACTGAACTGTTAGAATGAGTGTGCCCAAATGGAGGTGTGCACACTGAACTGTTAGAATGAGTGTGCCCACATGGAGGTGTGCACACTGAATTCTTAGAATGAGTGTGTCCACATGGAGGTGTGCACAATGAACTGTTAGAATGAGTGTGTCCACATGGAGGTGTGCACACTGAACTGTTAGAATGAGTGTGTCCACATGGAGGTTTGCACCCTGAACTGTTAGAATATGTCCACATGGAGGTGTGCACACTGTATTGTTAGAATGAGTGTGTCCATATAGAGGTGTGCACACTGAACTGTTAGAATGAGTGTGCCCACATGGAGGTGTGCACACTGAACTGTTAGAATGAGTGTGCCTACATGGAGGTGTGCACACTGAACTGTTAGAATGAGTGTGCCCACATGGAGGTGTGCACACTGAACTGTTAGAATGAGTGTGCCCACATGGAGGTGTGCACACTGAACTGTTAGAATGAGTGTGACCACATGGAGGTGTGCAGACTGAACTGTTAGAATGAGTGTGCCCACATGGAGGTGTGCACACTTAACTGTTAGAATGAGTGTGCCCACATGGAGGTGTGCACACTGAACTGTTAGAATGAGTGTGCCCACATGGAGGTGTGCACACTGAACTGTTAGAATGAGTGTGCCCAAATGGAGGTGTTCACACTGAACTGTTAGAATGAGTGTGCCCAAATGGAGGTGTGCACACTGAATTCTTAGAATGAGTGTGTCCACATGGAGGTGTGCACACTGAACTGTTAGAATGAGTGTGCCCACTTGGAGGTGTGCACACTGAACTGTTAGAATGAGTGTGTCCACATGGAGGTGTGCACACTGAACTGTTAGAATGAGTGTGCCCACATGGAGGTGTGCACACTGAACTGTTAGAATGAGTATGTCCACATGGAGGTGTGCACACTGAACTGTTAGAATGAGTGTGCCCACATGGAGGTGTGCACACTGAACTGTTAGAATGAGTGTGTCCACATGGAGGTGTGCACACTGAACTCTTAGAATATGTCCACATGGAGGTGTGCACACTGTATTGTTAGAATGAGTGTGTCCACATGGAGGTGTGCACACTGAACTGTTAGAATGAGTGTGTCCACATGGAGGTGTGCACACTGAACTGTTAGAATGAGTGTGTCCACATGGAGGTGTGCACACTGAACTGTTAGATTGATTGTGTCCACATGGAGGTGTGCACAATGAACTGTTAGAATGAGTGTGTCCCTGTGGAGGTGTGCACACTGAAATGATAGAATGAGTGTGTCCACATGGATGTGTGCACACTGAAGAGTTAGACTTTATCCACATGGAGGTGTGCACACTGAACTGTTAGAATGAGTGTGCCCACATGGAGGTGTGCATACTGAACTGTTAGAATGAGAGTGCCCACATGGAGGTGTGCACACTTAACTGTTAGAATGAGTGTTCCCACATGGAAGTGTGCACACTGAACTGTTAGAATGAGTGTGTCCACATAGATGTGTGCACACTGAACTGTTAGAATGAGTGTGTCCACATGGAGGTGTGCACACTGAACTGTTAGAATGAGTGTGTCCACATGGAGGTGTGCACACTGAACTGTTAGAATGAGTGTGTCCCTGTGGAGGTGTGCAAACTGAACTGTTAGAATGAGTGTGTCCACATGGAGGTGTGCACACTGAACTGTTAGAATGAGTGTGTCCACTTGGAGGTGTGCACACTGAACTGTTAGAATGAGTGTGTCCACATGGAGTTTTGCACACTGAACTGTTAGAATTAGTGTATCCCTGTGGAGATATGCACACTGAACTGTTAGAATGAGTGTGTCCACATGGAGGTGTGCACACTGAACTGTTAGAATGAGTGTGTCCACATGGCGGTGTGCGTACTGAACTGTTAGAATATGTCCACATGGAGGTGTGCACACTGAACTGTTAGAATATGTCCACATGGAGGTGTGCACACTGTATTGTTAGAATGAGTGTGTCCACATGGAGGTGTGCACACTGAACTGTTAGAATGAGTGTGCCCACATGGAGGTGTGCACACTGAACTGTTAGAATGAGTGTGACCACATGGAGGTGTGCAGACTGAACTGTTAGAATGAGTGTGCCCACATGGAGGTGTGCACACTTAACTGTTAGAATGAGTGTGCCCACATGGAGGTGTGCACACTGAACTGTTAGAATGAGTGTGCCAACATGGAGGTGTGCACACTGAACTGTTAGAATGAGTGTGCCCAAATGGAGGTGTTCACACTGAACTGTTAGAATGAGTGTGCCCACATGGAGGTGTGCACACTGAAATCTTAGAATGAGTGTGTCCACATGGAGGTGTGCACAATGAACTGTTAGAATGAGTGTGTCCACATGGAGGTGTGCACACTGAACTGTTAGAATGAGTGTGTCCACATGGAGGTTTGCACACTGAACTGTTAGAATATGTCCACATGGAGGTGTGCACACTGTATTGTTAGAATGAGTGTGTCCATATGGAGGTGTGCACACTGAACTGTTAGAATGAGTGTGCCCACATGGAGGTGTGCACACTGAACTGTTAGAATGAGTGTGTCCACATGGAGGTGTGCACACTGAACTGTTAGATTGATTGTGTCCACATGGAGGTGTGCACACTGAACTGTTAGAATGAGTGTGTTCCTGTGGAGGTGTGCACACTGAACTGTTAGAATGAGTGTGTCCACATGGAGGTGTGCACACTGAAGTGTTAGAAACTGTCCAAATGGAGGTGTGCACACTGAAGTGTTAGAATGAGTGTGTCCACATGGAGGTGTGCACACTGAACTGTTAGAATGAGTGTGTCCACATGGAGGTGTGCACACTGAACTGTTAGAATGAGTGTGTCCACATGGAGGTGTGCACACTGAACTGTTAGAATGAGTGTGCCCACATGGAGGTGTGCACACTGAACTGTTAGAATGAGTGTGCCCACATGGAGGTGTGCACACTGAACTGTTAGAATGAGTGTGCCCACATAGAGGTGTGCACACTGAACTGTTAGAATGAGTGTGCCCACATGGAGGTGTGCACACTGAACTGTTAGAATGAGTGTGTCCACATGGCGGTGTGCACACTGAACTGTTAGAATGAGTGTGCCCACATGGAGGTGTGCACAATGAATTCTTAGAATGAGTGTGTCCACATGGAGGTGTGCACAATGAACTGTTAGAATGAGTGTGTCCACATGGAGGTGTGCACACTGAACTGTTAGAATGAGTGTGTCCACATGGAGGTTTGCACACTGAACTGTTAGAATATGTCCACATGGAGGTGTGCACACTGTATTGTTAGAATTAGTGTGTCCATATAGAGGTGTGCACACTGAACTGTTAGAATGAGTGTGCCCACATGGAGGTGTGCACACTGAACTGTTAGAATGAGTGTGCCTACATGGAGGTGTGCACACTGAACTGTTAGAATGAGTGTGCCCACATGGAGGTGTGCACACTGAACTGTTAGAATGAGTGTGCCCACATGGAGGTGTGCACACTGAACTGTTAGAATGAGTGTGACCACATGGAGGTGTGCAGACTGAACTGTTAGAATGAGTGTGCCCACATGGAGGTGTGCACACTTAACTGTTAGAATTAGTGTGCCCACATGGAGGTGTGCACACTGAACTGTTAGAATGAGTGTGCCCACATGGAGGTGTGCACACTGAACTGTTAGAATGAGTGTGCCCAAATGGAGGTGTGCACAGTGAACTGTTAGAATGAGTGTGCCCACATGGAGGTGTGCACACTGAATTCTTAGAATGAGTGTGTCCACATGGAGGTGTGCACAATGAACTGTTAGAATGAGTGTGTCCACATGGAGGTGTGCACACTGAACTGTTAGAATGAGTGTGTCCACATGGAGGTTTGCACACTGAACTGTTAGAATATGTCCACATGGAGGTGTGCACACTGTATTGTTAGAATGAGTGTGTCCATATGGAGGTGTGCACACTGAACTGTTAGAATGAGTGTGCCCACATGGAGGTGTGCACACTGAACTGTTAGAATGAGTGTGTCCACATGGAGGTGTGCACACTGAACTGTTAGATTGATTGTGTCCACATGGAGGTGTGCACACTGAACTGTTAGAATGAGTGTGTTCCTGTGGAGGTGTGCACACTGAAATGTTAGAATGAGTGTGTCCACATGGAGGTGTGCACACTGAAGTGTTAGAATCTGTCCACATGGAGGTGTTCACACTGAACTGTTAGAATGAGTGTGCCCAAATGGAGGTGTGCACACTGAATTCTTAGAATGAGTGTGTCCACATGGAGGTGTGCACAATGAACTGTTAGAATGAGTGTGTCCACATGGAGGTGTGCACACTGAACTGTTAGAATGAGTGTGTCCACATGGAGGTTTGCACACTGAACTGTTAGAATATGTCCACATGGAGGTGTGCACACTGTATTGTTAAAATGAGTGTGTCCATATGGAGGTGTGCACACTGAACTGTTAGAATGAGTGTGCCCACATGGAGGTGTGCACACTGAACTGTTAGAATGAGTGTGTCCACATGGAGGTGTGCACACTGAACTGTTAGATTGATTGTGTCCACATGGAGGTGTGCACACTGAACTGTTAGAATGAGTGTGTTCCTGTGGAGGTGTGCACACTGAACTGTTAGAATGAGTGTGTCCACATGGAGGTGTGCACACTGAACTTTTAGAATGAGTGTGCCCACATGGAGTTGGGCACACTGAACTGTTAGAATGACTGTGTCCACTTGAAGGTGTGCACACTGAACTGTTAGAATGAGTGTGTCCACATGGACTAGTGCACACTGAACTGTTAGAATGACTGTGCCCACATGGAGGTGTGCACACTGAACTGTTAGAATGAGTGTGTCCCTGTGAAGGTGTGCACAATGAACTGTTAGAATGAGTGTGTCCACATGGAGGTGTGCACACTGAACTGTTAGAATGAGTGTGCCCACATGGAAGTGTGCACAATGAACTCTTTGAATGAGTGTGCCCACATGGAGGTGTGCACACTGAACTGTTAGAATGAGTGTGCCCACTTGGAGGTGTGCACACTGAACTGTTAGAATGAGTGTGTCCACATGGAGGTGTGCACACTGAACTGTTAGAATGAGTGTGCCCACATGGAGGTATGCACACTGAACTGTTAGAATGAGTATGTCCACATGGAGGTGTGCACACTGAACTGTTAGAATGAGTGTGCCCACATGGAGGTGTGCACACTGAACTGTTAGAATGAGTGTGTCCACATGGAGGTGTGCACACTGAACTCTTAGAATATGTCCACATGGAGGTGTGCACACTGTATTGTTAGAATGAGTGTGTCCACATGGAGGTGTGCACACTGAACTGTTAGAATGAGTGTGTCCACATGGAGGTGTGCACACTGAACTGTTAGAATGAGTGTGCCCACATGGAGGTGTGCACACTGAACTGTTAGAATGAGTGTGCCCACATGGAGGTGTGCACACTGAACTGTTAGAATGAGTGTGACCACATGGAGGTGTGCAGACTGAACTGTTAGAATGAGTGTGCCCACATGGAGGTGTGCACACTTAACTGTTAGAATGAGTGTGCCCACATGGAGGTGTGCACACTGAACTGTTAGAATGAGTGTGCCCACATGGAGGTGTGCACACTGAACTGTTAGAATGAGTGTGCCCAAATGGAGGTGTTCACACTGAACTGTTAGAATGAGTGTGCCCAAATGGAGGTGTGCACACTGAATTCTTAGAATGAGTGTGTCCACATGGAGGTGTGCACACTGAACTGTTAGAATGAGTGTGCCCACTTGGAGGTGTGCACACTGAACTGTTAGAATGAGTGTGTCCACATGGAGGTGTGCACACTGAACTGTTAGAATGAGTGTGCCCACATGGAGGTGTGCACACTGAACTGTTAGAATGAGTATGTCCACATGGAGGTGTGCACACTGAACTGTTAAAATGAGTGTGCCCACATGGAGGTGTGCACACTGAACTGTTAGAATGAGTGTGTCCACATGGAGGTGTGCACACTGAACTCTTAGAATATGTCCACATGGAGGTGTGCACACTGTATTGTTAGAATGAGTGTGTCCACATGGAGGTGTGCACACTGAACTGTTAGAATGAGTGTGTCCACATGGAGGTGTGCACACTGAACTGTTAGAATGAGTGTGTCCACATGGAGGTGTGCACACTGAACTGTTAGATTGATTGTGTCCACATGGAGGTGTGCACAATGAACTGTTAGAATGAGTGTGTCCCTGTGGAGGTGTGCACACTGAAATGATAGAATGAGTGTGTCCACATGGATGTGTGCACACTGAAGAGTTAGACTTTATCCACATGGAGGTGTGCACACTGAACTGTTAGAATGAGTGTGCCCACATGGAGGTGTGCATACTGAACTGTTAGAATGAGAGTGCCCACATGGAGGTGTGCACACTTAACTGTTAGAATGAGTGTTCCCACATGGAGGTGTGCACACTGAACTGTTAGAATGAGTGTGTCCACATAGATGTGTGCACACTGAACTGTTAGAATGAGTGTGTCCACATGGAGGTGTGCACACTGAACTGTTAGAATGAGTGTGTCCACATGGAGGTGTGCACACTGAACTGTTAGAATGAGTGTGTCCCTGTGGAGGTGTGCAAACTGAACTGTTAGAATGAGTGTGTCCACATGGAGGTGTGCACACTGAACTGTTAGAATGAGTGTGTCCACTTGGAGGTGTGCACACTGAACTGTTAGAATGAGTGTGTCCACATGGAGTTTTGCACACTGAACTGTTAGAATTAGTGTATCCCTGTGGAGATATGCACACTGAACTGTTAGAATGAGTGTGTCCACATGGAGGTGTGCACACTGAACTGTTAGAATGAGTGTGTCCACATGGCGGTGTGCGTACTGAACTGTTAGAATATGTCCACATGGAGGTGTGCACACTGAACTGTTAGAATATGTCCACATGGAGGTGTGCACACTGTATTGTTAGAATGAGTGTGTCCACATGGAGGTGTGCACACTGAACTGTTAGAATGAGTGTGCCCACATGGAGGTGTGCACACTGAACTGTTAGAATGAGTGTGCCCACATGGAGGTGTGCACACTGAACTGTTAGAATGAGTGTGCCCAAATGGAGGTGTGCACACTGAACTGTTAGAATGAGTGTGCCCACATGGAGGTGTGCACACTGAATTCTTAGAATGAGTGTGTCCACATGGAGGTGTGCACAATGAACTGTTAGAATGAGTGTGTCCACATGGAGGTGTGCACACTGAACTGTTAGAATGAGTGTGTCCACATGGAGGTTTGCACACTGAACTGTTAGAATATGTCCACATGGAGGTGTGCACACTGTATTGTTAGAATGAGTGTGTCCATATAGAGGTGTGCACACTGAACTGTTAGAATGAGTGTGCCCACATGGAGGTGTGCACACTGAACTGTTAGAATGAGTGTGCCTACATGGAGGTGTGCACACTGAACTGTTAGAATGAGTGTGCCCACATGGAGGTGTGCACACTGAACTGTTAGAATGAGTGTGCCCACATGGAGGTGTGCACACTGAACTGTTAGAATGAGTGTGACCACATGGAGGTGTGCAGACTGAACTGTTAGAATGAGTGTGCCCACATGGAGGTGTGCACACTTAACTGTTAGAATGAGTGTGCCCACATGGAGGTGTGCACACTGAACTGTTAGAATGAGTGTGCCCACATGGAGGTGTGCACACTGAACTGTTAGAATGAGTGTGCCCAAATGGAGGTGTTCACACTGAACTGTTAGAATGAGTGTGCCCACATGGAGGTGTGCACACTGAAATCTTAGAATGAGTGTGTCCACATGGAGGTGTGCACAATGAACTGTTAGAATGAGTGTGTCCACATGGAGGTGTGCACACTGAACTGTTAGAATGAGTGTGTCCACATGGAGGTTTGCACACTGAACTGTTAGAATATGTCCACATGGAGGTGTGCACACTGTATTGTTAGAATGAGTGTGTCCATATGGAGGTGTGCACACTGAACTGTTAGAATGAGTGTGCCCACATGGAGGTGTGCACACTGAACTGTTAGAATGAGTGTGTCCACATGGAGGTGTGCACACTGAACTGTTAGATTGATTGTGTCCACATGGAGGTGTGCACACTGAACTGTTAGAATGAGTGTGTTCCTGTGGAGGTGTGCACACTGAACTGTTAGAATGAGTGTGTCCACATGGAGGTGTGCACACTGAAGTGTTAGAAACTGTCCAAATGGAGGTGTGCACACTGAAGTGTTAGAATGAGTGTGTCCACATGGAGGTGTGCACACTGAACTGTTAGAATGAGTGTGTCCACATGGAGGTGTGCACACTGAACTGTTAGAATGAGTGTGTCCACATGGAGGTGTGCACACTGAACTGTTAGAATGAGTGTGCCCACATGGAGGTGTGCAGACTGAACTGTTAGAATGAGTGTGCCCACATGGAGGTGTGCACACTGAACTGTTAGAATGAGTGTGCCCACATGGAGGTGTGCACACTGAACTGTTAGAATGAGTGTGCCCACATAGAGGTGTGCACACTGAACTGTTAGAATGAGTGTGCCCACATGGAGGTGTGCACACTGAACTGTTAGAATGAGTGTGTCCACATGGCGGTGTGCACACTGAACTGTTAGAATGAGTGTGCCCACATGGAGGTGTGCACAATGAATTCTTAGAATGAGTGTGTCCACATGGAGGTGTGCACAATGAACTGTTAGAATGAGTGTGTCCACATGGAGGTGTGCACACTGAACTGTTAGAATGAGTGTGTCCACATGGAGGTTTGCACACTGAACTGTTAGAATATGTCCACATGGAGGTGTGCACACTGTATTGTTAGAATTAGTGTGTCCATATAGAGGTGTGCACACTGAACTGTTAGAATGAGTGTGCCCACATGGAGGTGTGCACACTGAACTGTTAGAATGAGTGTGCCTACATGGAGGTGTGCACACTGAACTGTTAGAATGAGTGTGCCCACATGGAGGTGTGCACACTGAACTGTTAGAATGAGTGTGCCCACATGGAGGTGTGCACACTGAACTGTTAGAATGAGTGTGACCACATGGAGGTGTGCAGACTGAACTGTTAGAATGAGTGTGCCCACATGGAGGTGTGCACACTTAACTGTTAGAATGAGTGTGCCCACATGGAGGTGTGCACACTGAACTGTTAGAATGAGTGTGCCCACATGGAGGTGTGCACACTGAACTGTTAGAATGAGTGTGCCCAAATGGAGGTGTGCACAGTGAACTGTTAGAATGAGTGTGCCCACATGGAGGTGTGCACACTGAATTCTTAGAATGAGTGTGTCCACATGGAGGTGTGCACAATGAACTGTTAGAATGAGTGTGTCCACATGGAGGTGTGCACACTGAACTGTTAGAATGAGTGTGTCCACATGGAGGTTTGCACACTGAACTGTTAGAATATGTCCACATGGAGGTGTGCACACTGTATTGTTAGAATGAGTGTGTCCATATGGAGGTGTGCACACTGAACTGTTAGAATGAGTGTGCCCACATGGAGGTGTGCACACTGAACTGTTAGAATGAGTGTGTCCACATGGAGGTGTGCACACTGAACTGTTAGATTGATTGTGTCCACATGGAGGTGTGCACACTGAACTGTTAGAATGAGTGTGTTCCTGTGGAGGTGTGCACACTGAAATGTTAGAATGAGTGTGTCCACATGGAGGTGTGCACACTGAAGTGTTAGAATCTGTCCACATGGAGGTGTTCACACTGAACTGTTAGAATGAGTGTGCCCAAATGGAGGTGTGCACACTGAATTCTTAGAATGAGTGTGTCCACATGGAGGTGTGCACAATGAACTGTTAGAATGAGTGTGTCCACATGGAGGTGTGCACACTGAACTGTTAGAATGAGTGTGTCCACATGGAGGTTTGCACACTGAACTGTTAGAATATGTCCACATGGAGGTGTGCACACTGTATTGTTAAAATGAGTGTGTCCATATGGAGGTGTGCACACTGAACTGTTAGAATGAGTGTGCCCACATGGAGGTGTGCACACTGAACTGTTAGAATGAGTGTGTCCACATGGAGGTGTGCACACTGAACTGTTAGATTGATTGTGTCCACATGGAGGTGTGCACACTGAACTGTTAGAATGAGTGTGTTCCTGTGGAGGTGTGCACACTGAACTGTTAGAATGAGTGTGTCCACATGGAGGTGTGCACACTGAACTTTTAGAATGAGTGTGCCCACATGGAGTTGGGCACACTGAACTGTTAGAATGACTGTGTCCACTTGAAGGTGTGCACACTGAACTGTTAGAATGAGTGTGTCCACATGGACTAGTGCACACTGAACTGTTAGAATGACTGTGCCCACATGGAGGTGTGCACACTGAACTGTTAGAATGAGTGTGTCCCTGTGAAGGTGTGCACAATGAACTGTTAGAATGAGTGTGTCCACATGGAGGTGTGCACACTGAACTGTTAGAATGAGTGTGCCCACATGGAAGTGTGCACAATGAACTCTTTGAATGAGTGTGCCCACATGGAGGTGTGCACACTGAACTGTTAGAATGAGTGTGCCCACTTGGAGGTGTGCACACTGAACTGTTAGAATGAGTGTGTCCACATGGAGGTGTGCACACTGAACTGTTAGAATGAGTGTGCCCACATGGAGGTGTGCACACTGAACTGTTAGAATGAGTATGTCCACATGGAGGTGTGCACACTGAACTGTTAGAATGAGTGTGCCCACATGGAGGTGTGCACACTGAACTGTTAGAATGAGTGTGTCCACATGGAGGTGTGCACACTGAACTCTTAGAATATGTCCACATGGAGGTGTGCACACTGTATTGTTAGAATGAGTGTGTCCACATGGAGGTGTGCACACTGAACTGTTAGAATGAGTGTGTCCACATGGAGGTGTGCACACTGAACTGTTAGAATGAGTGTGTCCACATGGAGGTGTGCACACTGAACTGTTAGATTGATTGTGTCCACATGGAGGTGTGCACAATGAACTGTTAGAATGAGTGTGTCCCTGTCGAGGTGTGCACACTGAAATGATAGAATGAGTGTGTCCACATGGATGTGTGCACACTGAAGAGTTAGACTTTATCCACATGGAGGTGTGCACACTGAACTGTTAGAATGAGTGTGCCCACATGGAGGTGTGCATACTGAACTGTTAGAATGAGAGTGCCCACATGGAGGTGTGCACACTTAACTGTTAGAATGAGTGTTCCCACATGGAGGTGTGCACACTGAACTGTTAGAATGAGTGTGTCCACATAGATGTGTGCACACTGAACTGTTAGAATGAGTGTGTCCACATGGAGGTGTGCACACTGAACTGTTAGAATGAGTGTGTCCACATGGAGGTGTGCACACTGAACTGTTAGAATGAGTGTGTCCCTGTGGAGGTGTGCAAACTGAACTGTTAGAATGAGTGTGTCCACATGGAGGTGTGCACACTGAACTGTTAGAATGAGTGTGTCCACTTGGAGGTGTGCACACTGAACTGTTAGAATGAGTGTGTCCACATGGAGTTTTGCACACTGAACTGTTAGAATTAGTGTATCCCTGTGGAGATATGCACACTGAACTGTTAGAATGAGTGTGTCCACATGGACGTGTGCACACTGAACTGTTAGAATGAGTGTGTCCACATGGCGGTGTGCGTACTGAACTGTTAGAATATGTCCACATGGAGGTGTGCACACTGAACTGTTAGAATATGTCCACATGGAGGTGTGCACACTGTATTGTTAGAATGAGTGTGTCCACATGGAGGTGTGCACACTGAACTGTTAGAATGAGTGTGCCCACATGGAGGTGTGCACACTGAACTGTTAGAATGAGTGTGCCCACATGGAGGTGTGCACACTGAACTGTTAGAATGAGTGTGCCCAAATGGAGGTGTGCACACTGAACTGTTAGAATGAGTGTGCCCACATGGAGGTGTGCACACTGAATTCTTAGAATGAGTGTGTCCACATGGAGGTGTGCACAATGAACTGTTAGAATGAGTGTGTCCACATGGAGGTGTGCACACTGAACTGTTAGAATGAGTGTGTCCACATGGAGGTTTGCACACTGAACTGTTAGAATATGTCCACATGGAGGTGTGCACACTGTATTGTTAGAATGAGTGTGTCCATATAGAGGTGTGCACACTGAACTGTTAGAATGAGTGTGCCCACATGGAGGTGTGCACACTGAACTGTTAGAATGAGTGTGCCTACATGGAGGTGTGCACACTGAACTGTTAGAATGAGTGTGCCCACATGGAGGTGTGCACACTGAACTGTTAGAATGAGTGTGCCCACATGGAGGTGTGCACACTGAACTGTTAGAATGAGTGTGACCACATGGAGGTGTGCAGACTGAACTGTTAGAATGAGTGTGCCCACATGGAGGTGTGCACACTTAACTGTTAGAATGAGTGTGCCCACATGGAGGTGTGCACACTGAACTGTTAGAATGAGTGTGCCCACATGGAGGTGTGCACACTGAACTGTTAGAATGAGTGTGCCCAAATGGAGGTGTTCACACTGAACTGTTAGAATGAGTGTGCCCACATGGAGGTGTGCACACTGAAATCTTAGAATGAGTGTGTCCACATGGAGGTGTGCACAATGAACTGTTAGAATGAGTGTGTCCACATGGAGGTGTGCACACTGAACTGTTAGAATGAGTGTGTCCACATGGAGGTTTGCACACTGAACTGTTAGAATATGTCCACATGGAGGTGTGCACACTGTATTGTTAGAATGAGTGTGTCCATATGGAGGTGTGCACACTGAACTGTTAGAATGAGTGTGCCCACATGGAGGTGTGCACACTGAACTGTTAGAATGAGTGTGTCCACATGGAGGTGTGCACACTGAACTGTTAGATTGATTGTGTCCACATGGAGGTGTGCACACTGAACTGTTAGAATGAGTGTGTTCCTGTGGAGGTGTGCACACTGAACTGTTAGAATGAGTGTGTCCACATGGAGGTGTGCACACTGAAGTGTTAGAAACTGTCCAAATGGAGGTGTGCACACTGAAGTGTTAGAATGAGTGTGTCCACATGGAGGTGTGCACACTGAACTGTTAGAATGAGTGTGTCCACATGGAGGTGTGCACACTGAACTGTTAGAATGAGTGTGTCCACATGGAGGTGTGCACACTGAACTGTTAGAATGAGTGTGCCCACATGGAGGTGTGCAGACTGAACTGTTAGAATGAGTGTGCCCACATGGAGGTGTGCACACTGAACTGTTAGAATGAGTGTGCCCACATGGAGGTGTGCACACTGAACTGTTAGAATGAGTGTGCCCACATAGAGGTGTGCACACTGAACTGTTAGAATGAGTGTGCCCACATGGAGGTGTGCACACTGAACTGTTAGAATGAGTGTGTCCACATGGTGGTGTGCACACTGAACTGTTAGAATGAGTGTGCCCACATGGAGGTGTGCACACTGAATTCTTAGAATGAGTGTGTCCACATGGAGGTGTGCACAATGAACTGTTAGAATGAGTGTGTCCACATGGAGGTGTGCACACTGAACTGTTAGAATGAGTGTGTCCACATGGAGGTTTGCACACTGAACTGTTAGAATATGTCCACATGGAGGTGTGCACACTGTATTGTTAGAATTAGTGTGTCCATATAGAGGTGTGCACACTGAACTGTTAGAATGAGTGTGCCCACATGGAGGTGTGCACACTGAACTGTTAGAATGAGTGTGCCTACATGGAGGTGTGCACACTGAACTGTTAGAATGAGTGTGCCCACATGGAGGTGTGCACACTGAACTGTTAGAATGAGTGTGCCCACATGGAGGTGTGCACACTGAACTGTTAGAATGAGTTTGACCACATGGAGGTGTGCAGACTGAACTGTTAGAATGAGTGTGCCCACATGGAGGTGTGCACACTTAACTGTTAGAATGAGTGTGCCCACATGGAGGTGTGCACACTGAACTGTTAGAATGAGTGTGTCCACATGGAGGTGTGCACACTGAACTGTTAGAATGAGTGTGCCCAAATGGAGGTGTTCACACTGAACTGTTAGAATGAGTGTGCCCACATGGAGGGGTGCACACTGAATTCTTAGAATGAGTGTGTCCACATGGAGGTGTGCACAATGAACTGTTAGAATGAGTGTGTCCACATGGAGGTGTGCACACTGAACTGTTAGAATGAGTGTGTCCACATGGAGGTTTGCACACTGAACTGTTAGAATATGTCCACATGGAGGTGTGCACACTGTATTGTTAGAATGAGTGTGTCCATATGGAGGTGTGCACACTGAACTGTTAGAATGAGTGTGCCCACATGGAGGTGTGCACACTGAACTGTTAGAATGTGTGTGTCCACATGGAGGTGTGCACACTGAACTGTTAGATTGATTGTGTCCACATGGAGGTGTGCACACTGAACTGTTAGAATGAGTGTGTTCCTGTGGAGGTGTGCACACTGAACTGTTAGAATGAGTGTGTCCACATGGAGGTGTGCACACTGAAGTGTTAGAAACTGTCCAAATGGAGGTGTGCACACTGAAGTGTTAGAATGAGTGTGTCCACATGGAGGTGTGCACACTGAACTGTTAGAATGAGTGTGTCCACATGGAGGTGTGCACACTGAACTGTTAGAATGAGTGTGTCCACATGGAGGTGTGCACACTGAACTGTTAGAATGAGTGTGCCCACATGGAGGTGTGCAGACTGAACTGTTAGAATGAGTGTGCCCACATGGAGGTGTGCACACTGAACTGTTAGAATGAGTGTGCCCACATGGAGGTGTGCACACTGAACTGTTAGAAAGAGTGTGCCCACATAGAGGTGTGCACACTGAACTGTTAGAATGAGTGTGCCCACATGGAGGTGTGCACAATGAACTGTTAGAGTGAGTGTGTCCATATGGAGGTGTGCACACTGAACTTTTAGAATGAGTGTATCCCTGTGGAAATGTGCACACTGAACTGGTAGAATGAGTGTGTCCACATGGATGTGTGCACACTGAAGTGTTAGAATTTATCCACATGGAGGTGTGCACACTGAACTGTTAGAACGAGTGTGCCCACATGGAGGAGTGCATACTGAACTGTTAGAAAGAGTGTGCACACATGGAGGTGTGCACACTGAACTGTTAGAATGAGTGTGTCCACATGGAGGTGTGCACACTGAAATGTTAGAATGAGTGTGTCCACATGGAGTTGTGCACACTGAACTGTTAGAATGAGTGTGTCCACATGGAGGTGTGCACACTGAACTGTTAGAATGAGTGTGTCCACATGGAGGTGTGCACACTGAACTGTTAGAATGAGTGTGTCCCTGCGGAGGTGTGCACACTGAAATGTTAGAATGAGTGTGTCCACATGGATGTGTGCACACTGAACTGTTAGAATGAGTGTGTCCACATGGAGGTGTGCACACTGAAATGTTAGAATGAGTGTGTCCACATGGAGGTGTGCACACTGAACTGTTAGAATATGTCCACATGGAGGTGTGCACACTGTATTGTTAGAATGAGTGTGTCCACATGGAGGTGTGCACACTGAACTGTTAGAATGAGTGTGTCCACATGGAGGTGTGCACACTGAACTGTTAGAATGAGTGTGTCCACATGGAGGTGTGCACACTGAACTGTTAGAATGAGTGTGCCCACATGGAGGTGTGCACACTGAACTGTTAGAATGAGTGTGCCCACATGGAGGTGTGCACACTGAACTGTTAGAATGAGTGTGCCCACATGGAGGTGTGCACACTGAACTGTTAGAATGAGTGTGTCCACATGGAGGTGTGCACACTGAACTGTTAGAATGAGTGTGCCCACATGGAGTTGGGCACACTGAACTGTTAGAATGACTGTGTCCACTTGAAGGTGTGCACACTGAACTGTTAGAATGAGTGTGTCCACAAGGAGTAGTGCACACTGAACTGTTAGAATAAGTGTGCCCACATGGAGGTGTGCACACTGAACTGTTAGAATGAGTGTGTCCCTGTGAAGGTGTGCACAATGAACTGTTAGAATGAGTGTGCCCACATGGAGGTGTGCACACTGAACTGTTAGAATGAGTGTGCGTACATGGAGGTGTGCACACTGAACTGTTAGAATGAGTGTGCCCACATGGAGGTGTGCACACTGAACTGTTAGAATGAGTGTGCCCACATGGAGGTGTGCACACTTAACTGTTAGAATGAGTGTGCCCACATGGAGGTGTGCACACTGAACTGTTAGAATGAGTGTGCCCACATGGAGGTGTGCACACTGAACTGTTAGAATGAGTGTGCCCAAATGGAGGTGTGCACAGTGAACTGTTAGAATGAGTGTGCCCACATGGAGGTGTGCACACTGAATTCTTAGAATGAGTGTGTCCACATGGAGGTGTGCACAATGAACTGTTAGAATGAGTGTGTCCACATGGAGGTGTGCACACTGAACTGTTAGAATGAGTGTGTCCACATGGAGGTTTGCACACTGAACTGTTAGAATATGTCCACATGGAGGTGTGCACACTGTATTGTTAGAATGAGTGTGTCCATATGGAGGTGTGCACACTGAACTGTTAGAATGAGTGTGCCCACATGGAGGTGTGCACACTGAACTGTTAGAATGAGTGTGTCCACATGGAGGTGTGCACACTGAACTGTTAGAATGAGTGTGTTCCTGTGGAGGTGTGCACACTGAAATGTTAGAATGAGTGTGTCCACATGGAGGTGTGCACACTGAAGTGTTAGAATCTGTCCACATGGAGGTGTGCACACTGAAGTGTTAGAATGAGTGTGTCCACATGGAGGTGTGCACACTAAACTGTTAGAATGAGTGTGTCCACATGGAGGTGTGCACACTGAACTGTTAGAATGAGTGTGTCCACATGGAGGTGTGCACACTGAACTGTTAGAATGAGTGTGCCCACATGGAGGTGTGCAGACTGAACTGTTAGAATGAGTGTGCCCACATGGAGGTGTGCACACTGAACTGTTAGAATGAGTGTGTCCACATGGAGGTGTGCACACTGAACTGTTAGAATGAGTGTGCCCACATAGAGGTGTGCACACTGAACTGTTAGAATGAGTGTGCCCACATGGAGGTGTGCACAATGAACTGTTAGAGTGAGTGTGTCCACATGGAGGTGTGCACACTGAACTGTTAGAATGAGTGTATCCCTGTGGAAATGTGCACACTGAACTGGTAGAATGAGTGTGTCCACATGGAGGTGTTCACACTGAATTGTTAGAATGAGTGTGCCCACATGGAGGTGTGCACACTGAACTGTTAGAATGAGTGTGTCCACATGAAGGTGTGCACAATGAACTGTTAGATTGTGTCCACATGGAGGTGTGCACACTGAACTGTTAGAATGAGTGTGTCCCTGTGGAGGTGTGCACACTGAAATGTTAGAATGAGTGTGTCCACATGGAGTTGTGCACACTGAACTGTTAGAATGAGTGTGTCCACATGGAGGTGTGCACACTGAACTGTTAGAATGAGTGTGTCCACATGGAGGTGTGCACACTGAACTGTTAGAATGAGTGTGTCCCTGCGGAGGTGTGCACACTGAAATGTTAGAATGAGTGTGTCCACATGGATGTGTGCACACTGAAGTGTTAGAATTTATCCACATGGAGGTGTGCACACTGAACTGTTAGAATGAGTGTGCCCACATGGAGGTGTGCATACTGAACTGTTAGAAAGAGTGTGCCCACATGGAGGTGTGCACACTGAACTGTTAGAATGAGTGTGTCCACATGGAGGTGTGCACACTGAAATGTTAGAATGAGTGTGTCCACATGGAGGTGTGCACACTGAACTGTTAGAATATGTCCACATGGAGGTGTGCACACTGTATTGTTAGAATGAGTGTGTCCACATGGAGGTGTGCACACTGAACTGTTAGAATGAGTGTGTCCACATGGAGGTGTGCACACTGAACTGTTAGAATGAGTGTGTCCACATGGAGGTGTGCACACTGAACTGTTAGAATGAGTGTGCCCACATGGAGGTGTGCACACTGAACTGTTAGAATGAGTGTGCCCACATGGAGGTGTGCACACTGAACTGTTAGAATGAGTGTGCCCACATGGAGGTGTGCACACTGAACTGTTAGAATGAGTGTGTCCACATGGAGGTGTGCACACTGAACTGTTAGAATGAGTGTGCCCACATGGAGTAGGGCACACTGAACTGTTAGAATGACTGTGTCCACTTGAAGGTGTGCACACTGAACTGTTAGAATGAGTGTGTCCACATGGAGTAGTGCACACTGAACTGTTAGAATAAGTGTGCCCACATGGAGGTGTGCACACTCAACTGATAGAATGTGTGTGCACTTGGAGGTGTGCACACTGAACTGTTAGAATGAGTGTGCCCACATGGAGGTGTGCACACTGAACTGTTAGAATGAGTGTGTCCACATGGAAGTGTGCACACTGAACTGTTAGAATGAGTGTGCCCACATGGAGGTGTGCACACTGAACTGTTAGAATGTGTGTGTCCACATGGATGTGTGCACACTGAACTGTTAGAATGAGTGTGCCCACATGGAGGTGTGCAGACTGAACTGTTAGAATGAGTGTGCCCACATGGAGGTGTGCACACTGAACTGTTAGAATGAGTGTGTCCACATGGAGGTGTGCACACTGAACTGTTAGAATGAGTGTGTCCACATGGAGGTGTGCACACTGAACTGTTAGAATGAGTGTGCCCACATGGAGTAGGGCACACTGAACTGTTAGAATGACTGTGTCCACTTGAAGGTGTGCACACTGAACTGTTAGAATGAGTGTGTCCACATGGAGTAGTGCACACTGAACTGTTAGAATAAGTGTGCCCACATGGAGGTGTGCACACTCAACTGTTAGAATGTGTGTGCACTTGGAGGTGTGCACACTGAACTGTTAGAATGAGTGTGCCCACATGGAGGTGTGCACACTGAACTGTTAGAATGAGTGTGTCCACATGGAAGTGTGCACACTGAACTGTTAGAATGAGTGTGCCCACATGGAGGTGTGCACACTGAACTGTTAGAATGTGTGTGTCCACATGGATGTGTGCACACTGAACTGTTAGAATGAGTGTGCCCACATGGAGGTGTGCAGACTGAACTGTTAGAATGAGTGTGCCCACATGGAGGTGTGCACACTGAACTGTTAGAATGAGTGTGTCCACATGGAGGTGTGCACACTGAACTGTTAGAATGAGTGTGCCCACATAGAGGTGTGCACACTGAACTGTTAGAATGAGTGTGCCCACATGGAGGTGTGCACAATGAACTGTTAGAGTGAGTGTGTCCACATGGAGGTGTGCACACTGAACTGTTAGAATGAGTGTATCCCTGTGGAAATGTGCACACTGAACTGGTAGAATGAGTGTGTCCACATGGAGGTGTTCACACTGAATTGTTAGAATGAGTGTGCCCACATGGAGGTGTGCACACTGAACTGTTAGAATGAGTGTGTCCACATGAAGGTGTGCACAATGAACTGTTAGATTGTGTCCACATGGAGGTGTGCACACTGAACTGTTAGAATGAGTGTGTCCCTGTGGAGGTGTGCACACTGAAATGTTAGAATGAGTGTGTCCACATGGAGTTGTGCACACTGAACTGTTAGAATGAGTGTGTCCACATGGAGGTGTGCACACTGAACTGTTAGAATGAGTGTGTCCACATGGAGGTGTGCACACTGAACTGTTAGAATGAGTGTGTCCCTGTGGAGGTGTGCACACTGAAATGTTAGAATGAGTGTGTCCACATGGATGTGTGCACACTGAAGTGTTAGAATTTATCCACATGGAGGTGTGCACACTGAACTGTTAGAATGAGTGTGCCCACATGGAGGTGTGCATACTGAACTGTTAGAAAGAGTGTGCCCACATGGAGGTGTGCACACTGAACTGTTAGAATGAGTGTGTCCACATGGAGGTGTGCACACTGAAATGTTAGAATGAGTGTGTCCACATGGAGGTGTGCACACTGAACTGTTAGAATATGTCCACATGGAGGTGTGCACACTGTATTGTTAGAATGAGTGTGTCCACATGGAGGTGTGCACACTGAACTGTTAGAATGAGTGTGTCCACACGGAGGTGTGCACACTGAACTGTTAGAATGAGTGTGTCCACATGGAGGTGTGCACACTGAACTGTTAGAATGAGTGTGCCCACATGGAGGTGTGCACACTGAACTGTTAGAATGAGTGTGCCCACATGGAGGTGTGCACACTGAACTGTTAGAATGAGTGTGCCCACATGGAGGTGTGCACACTGAACTGTTAGAATGAGTGTGCCCACATGGAGGTGTGCACACTGAACTGTTAGAATGAGTGTGTCCACATGGAGGTGTGCACACTGAACTGTTAGAATGAGTGTGCCCACATGGAGTTGGGCACACTGAACTGTTAGAATGACTGTGTCCACTTGAAGGTGTGCACACTGAACTGTTAGAATGAGTGTGTCCACATGGAGTAGTGCACACTGAACTGTTAGAATAAGTGTGCCCACATGGAGGTGTGCACACTGAACTGTTAGAATGAGTGTGTCCCTGTGAAGGTGTGCACAATGAACTGTTAGAATGAGTGTGTCCACATGGAGGTGTGCACACTGAACTGTTAGAATGTGTGTGTCCACTTGGAGGTGTGCACACTGAACTGTTAGAATGAGTGTGCCCACATGGAAGTATGCACAATGAACTCTTTGAATGAGTGTGCCCACATGGAGGTGTGCACACTGAACTGTTAGAATGAGTGTGCCCACTTGGAGGTGTGCACACTGAACTGTTAGAATGAGTGTGTCCACATGGAGGTGTGCAAACTGAACTGTTAGAATGAGTGTGCCCACATGGAGGTGTGCACACTGAACTGTTAGAATGAGTATGTCCACATGGAGGTGTGCACACTGAACTGTTAGAATGAGTGTGCCCACATGGAGGTGTGCACACTGAACTGTTAGAAATAGTGTATCCCTGTGGAGATGTGCACACTGAACTGTTAGAATGAGTGTGTCCACATGGAGGTGTGCACACTGAACTGTTAGAATTAGTGTGTCCACATGGAGGTGTGCACACTGAACTCTTAGAATATGTCCACATGGAGGTGTGCACACTGTAATGTTAGAATGAGTGTGTCCACATGGAGGTGTGCACACTGAACTGTTAGAATGAGTGTGCCCACATGGAGGTGTGCATACTGAACTGTTAGAATGAGAGTGCCCACATGGAGGTGTGCACACTGAACTGTTAGAATGAGTGTTCCCACATGGAGGTGTGCACACTGAACTGTTAGAATGAGTGTGTCCACATAGAAGTGTGCACACTGAACTGTTAGAATGAGTGTGTCCACATGGAGGTGTGCACACTGAACTGTTAGAATGAGTGTGTCCACATGGAGGTGTGCACACTGAACTGTTAGAATGAGTGTGTCCCTGTGGAGGTGTGCAAACTGAACTGTTAGAATGAGTGTGTCCACATGGAGGTGTGCACACTGAACTGTTAGAATGAGTGTGTCCACTTGGAGGTGTGCACACTGAACTGTTAGAATGAATGTGTCCACATGGAGTTTTGCACACTGAACTGTTAGAATTAGTGTATCCCTGTGGAGATATGCACACTGAACTGTTAGAATGAGTGTGTCCACATGGAGGTGTGCACACTGAACTGTTAGAATGAGTGTGTCCACATGGCGGTGTGCGCACTGAACTGTTAGAATATGTCCACATGGAGGTGTGCACACTGAACTGTTAGAATATGTCCACATGGAGGTGTGCACACTGTATTGTTAGAATGAGTGTGTCCACATGGAGGTGTGCACACTGAATTGTTAGAATGAGTGTGTCCACATGGAGGTGTGAACACTGAACTGTTAGATTGTGTCCACATGGAGGTGTGCACACTGAACTGTTAGAATGAGTGTGTCCCTGCGGAGGTGTGCACACTGAATTCTTAGAATGAGTGTGTCCACATGGAGGTGTGCACAATGAACTGTTAGAATGAGTGTGTCCACATGGAGGTGTGCACACTGAACTGTTAGAATGAGTGTGTCCACATGGAGGTTTGCACACTGAACTGTTAGAATATGTCCACATGGAGGTGTGCACACTGTATTGTTAGAATGAGTGTGTCCATATGGAGGTGTGCACACTGAACTGTTAGAATGAGTGTGCCCACATGGAGGTGTGCACACTGAACTGTTAGAATGAGTGTGTCCACATGGAGGTGTTCACACTGAACTGTTAGAATGAGTGTGTTCCTGTGGAGGTGTGCACACTGAAATGTTAGAATGAGTGTGTCCACATGGAGGTGTGCACACTGAAGTGTTAGAATCTGTCCACATGGAGGTGTGCACACTGAAGTGTTAGAATGAGTGTGTCCACATGGAGGTGTGCACACTAAACTGTTAGAATGAGTGTGTCCACATGGAGGTGTGCACACTGAACTGTTAGAATGAGTGTGTCCACATGGAGGTGTGCACACTGAACTGTTAGAATGAGTGTGCCCACATGGAGGTGTGCAGACTGAACTGTTAGAATGAGTGTGCCCACATGGAGGTGTGCACACTGAACTGTTAGAATGAGTGTGTCCACATGGAGGTGTGCACACTGAACTGTTAGAATGAGTGTGCCCACATAGAGGTGTGCACACTGAACTGTTAGAATGAGTGTGCCCACATGGAGGTGTGCACAATGAACTGTTAGAGTGAGTGTGTCCACATGGAGGTGTGCACACTGAACTGTTAGAATGAGTGTATCCCTGTGGAAATGTGCACACTGAACTGGTAGAATGAGTGTGTCCACATGGAGGTGTTCACACTGAATTGTTAGAATGAGTGTGCCCACATGGAGGTGTGCACACTGAACTGTTAGAATGAGTGTGTCCACATGAAGGTGTGCACAATGAACTGTTAGATTGTGTCCACATGGAGGTGTGCACACTGAACTGTTAGAATGAGTGTGTCCCTGTGGAGGTGTGCACACTGAAATGTTAGAATGAGTGTGTCCACATGGAGTTGTGCACACTGAACTGTTAGAATGAGTGTGTCCACATGGAGGTGTGCACACTGAACTGTTAGAATGAGTGTGTCCACATGGAGGTGTGCACACTGAACTGTTAGAATGAGTGTGTCCCTGCGGAGGTGTGCACACTGAAATGTTAGAATGAGTGTGTCCACATGGATGTGTGCACACTGAAGTGTTAGAATTTATCCACATGGAGGTGTGCACACTGAACTGTTAGAATGAGTGTGCCCACATGGAGGTGTGCATACTGAACTGTTAGAAAGAGTGTGCCCACATGGAGGTGTGCACACTGAACTGTTAGAATGAGTGTGTCCACATGGAGGTGTGCACACTGAAATGTTAGAATGAGTGTGTCCACATGGAGGTGTGCACACTGAACTGTTAGAATATGTCCACATGGAGGTGTGCACACTGTATTGTTAGAATGAGTGTGTCCACATGGAGGTGTGCACACTGAACTGTTAGAATGAGTGTGTCCACATGGAGGTGTGCACACTGAACTGTTAGAATGAGTGTGTCCACATGGAGGTGTGCACACTGAACTGTTAGAATGAGTGTGCCCACATGGAGGTGTGCACACTGAACTGTTAGAATGAGTGTGCCCACATGGAGGTGTGCACACTGAACTGTTAGAATGAGTGTGCCCACATGGAGGTGTGCACACTGAACTGTTAGAATGAGTGTGCCCACATGGAGGTGTGCACACTGAACTGTTAGAATGAGTGTGTCCACATGGAGGTGTGCACACTGAACTGTTAGAATGAGTGTGCCCACATGGAGTTGGGCACACTGAACTGTTAGAATGACTGTGTCCACTTGAAGGTGTGCACACTGAACTGTTAGAATGAGTGTGTCCACATGGAGTAGTGCACACTGAACTGTTAGAATAAGTGTGCCCACATGGAGGTGTGCACACTCAACTGTTAGAATGTGTGTGCACTTGGAGGTGTGCACACTGAACTGTTAGAATGAGTGTGCCCACATGGAGGTGTGCACACTGAACTGTTAGAATGAGTGTGTCCACATGGAAGTGTGCACACTGAACTGTTAGAATGAGTGTGCCCACATGGAGGTGTGCACACTGAACTGTTAGAATGTGTGTGTCCACATGGATGTGTGCACACTGAACTGTTAGAATGAGTGTGCCCACATGGAGGTGTGCAGACTGAACTGTTAGAATGAGTGTGCCCACATGGAGGTGTGCACACTGAACTGTTAGAATGAGTGTGTCCACATGGAGGTGTGCACACTGAACTGTTAGAATGAGTGTGCCCACATAGAGGTGTGCACACTGAACTGTTAGAATGAGTGTGCCCACATGGAGGTGTGCACAATGAACTGTTAGAGTGAGTGTGTCCACATGGAGGTGTGCACACTGAACTGTTAGAATGAGTGTATCCCTGTGGAAATGTGCACACTGAACTGGTAGAATGAGTGTGTCCACATGGAGGTGTTCACACTGAATTGTTAGAATGAGTGTGCCCACATGGAGGTGTGCACACTGAACTGTTAGAATGAGTGTGTCCACATGAAGGTGTGCACAATGAACTGTTAGATTGTGTCCACATGGAGGTGTGCACACTGAACTGTTAGAATGAGTGTGTCCCTGTGGAGGTGTGCACACTGAAATGTTAGAATGAGTGTGTCCACATGGAGTTGTGCACACTGAACTGTTAGAATGAGTGTGTCCACATGGAGGTGTGCACACTGAACTGTTAGAATGAGTGTGTCCACATGGAGGTGTGCACACTGAACTGTTAGAATGAGTGTGTCCCTGCGGAGGTGTGCACACTGAAATGTTAGAATGAGTGTGTCCACATGGATGTGTGCACACTGAAGTGTTAGAATTTATCCACATGGAGGTGTGCACACTGAACTGTTAGAATGAGTGTGCCCACATGGAGGTGTGCATACTGAACTGTTAGAAAGAGTGTGCCCACATGGAGGTGTGCACACTGAACTGTTAGAATGAGTGTGTCCACATGGAGGTGTGCACACTGAAATGTTAGAATGAGTGTGTCCACATGGAGGTGTGCACACTGAACTGTTAGAATATGTCCATATGGAGGTGTGCACACTGTATTGTTAGAATGAGTGTGTCCACATGGAGGTGTGCACACTGAACTGTTAGAATGAGTGTGTCCACATGGAGGTGTGCACACTGAACTGTTAGAATGAGTGTGTCCACATGGAGGTGTGCACACTGAACTGTTAGAATGAGTGTGCCCACATGGAGGTGTGCACACTGAACTGTTAGAATGAGTGTGCCCACATGGAGGTGTGCACACTGAACTGTTAGAATGAGTGTGCCCACATGGAGGTGTGCACACTGAACTGTTAGAATGAGTGTGCCCACATGGAGGTGTGCACACTGAACTGTTAGAATGAGTGTGTCCACATGGAGGTGTGCACACTGAACTGTTAGAATGAGTGTGCCCACATGGAGTTGGGCACACTGAACTGTTAGAATGACTGTGTCCACTTGAAGGTGTGCACACTGAACTGTTAGAATGAGTGTGTCCACATGGAGTAGTGCACACTGAACTGTTAGAATAAGTGTGCCCACATGGAGGTGTGCACACTGAACTGTTAGAATGAGTGTGTCCCTGTGAAGGTGTGCACAATGAACTGTTAGAATGAGTGTGTCCACATGGAGGTGTGCACACTGAACTGTTAGAATGTGTGTGTCCACTTGGAGGTGTGCACACTGAACTGTTAGAATGAGTGTGCCCACATGGAAGTATGCACAATGAACTCTTTGAATGAGTGTGCCCACATGGAGGTGTGCACACTGAACTGTTAGAATGAGTGTGCCCACTTGGAGGTGTGCACACTGAACTGTTAGAATGAGTGTGTCCACATGGAGGTGTGCAAACTGAACTGTTAGAATGAGTGTGCCCACATGGAGGTGTGCACACTGAACTGTTAGAATGAGTATGTCCACATGGAGGTGTGCACACTGAACTGTTAGAATGAGTGTGCCCACATGGAGGTGTGCACACTGAACTGTTAGAAATAGTGTATCCCTGTGGAGATGTGCACACTGAACTGTTAGAATGAGTGTGTCCATATGGAGGTGTGCACACTGAACTGTTAGAATTAGTGTGTCCACATGGAGGTGTGCACACTGAAATCTTAGAATATGTCCACATGGAGGTGTGCACACTGTAATGTTAGAATGAGTGTGTCCACATGGAGGTGTGCACACTGAACTGTTAGAATGAGTGTGCCCACATGGAGGTGTGCATACTGAACTGTTAGAATGAGAGTGCCCACATGGAGGTGTGCACACTGAACTGTTAGAATGAGTGTTCCCACATGGAGGTGTGCACACTGAACTGTTAGAATGAGTGTGTCCACATAGAAGTGTGCACACTGAACTGTTAGAATGAGTGTGTCCACATGGAGGTGTGCACACTGAACTGTTAGAATGAGTGTGTCCACATGGAGGTGTGCACACTGAACTGTTAGAATGAGTGTGTCCCTGTGGAGGTGTGCAAACTGAACTGTTAGAATGAGTGTGTCCACATGGAGGTGTGCACACTGAACTGTTAGAATGAGTGTGTCCACTTGGAGGTGTGCACAAGAACTGTTAGAATGAATGTGTCCACATGGAGTTTTGCACACTGAACTGTTAGAATTAGTGTATCCCTGTGGAGATATGCACACTGAACTGTTAGAATGAGTGTGTCCACATGGAGGTGTGCACACTGAACTGTTAGAATGAGTGTGTCCACATGGCGGTGTGCGCACTGAACTGTTAGAATATGTCCACATGGAGGTGTGCACACTGAACTGTTAGAATATGTCCACATGGAGGTGTGCACACTGTATTGTTAGAATGAGTGTGTCCACATGGAGGTGTGCACACTGAATTGTTAGAATGAGTGTGTCCACATGGAGGTGTGAACACTGAACTGTTAGATTGTGTCCACATGGAGGTGTGCACACTGAACTGTTAGAATGAGTGTGTCCCTGCGGAGGTGTGCACACTGAATTCTTAGAATGAGTGTGTCCACATGGAGGTGTGCACAATGAACTGTTAGAATGAGTGTGTCCACATGGAGGTGTGCACACTGAACTGTTAGAATGAGTGTGTCCACATGGAGGTTTGCACACTGAACTGTTAGAATATGTCCACATGGAGGTGTGCACACTGTATTGTTAGAATGAGTGTGTCCATATGGAGGTGTGCACACTGAACTGTTAGAATGAGTGTGCCCACATGGAGGTGTGCACACTGAACTGTTAGAATGAGTGTGTCCACATGGAGGTGTTCACACTGAACTGTTAGAATGAGTGTGTTCCTGTGGAGGTGTGCACACTGAAATGTTAGAATGAGTGTGTCCACATGGAGGTGTGCACACTGAAGTGTTAGAATCTGTCCACATGGAGGTGTGCACACTGAAGTGTTAGAATGAGTGTGTCCACATGGAGGTGTGCACACTAAACTGTTAGAATGAGTGTGTCCACATGGAGGTGTGCACACTGAACTGTTAGAATGAGTGTGTCCACATGGAGGTGTGCACACTGAACTGTTAGAATGAGTGTGCCCACATGGAGGTGTGCAGACTGAACTGTTAGAATGAGTGTGCCCACATGGAGGTGTGCACACTGAACTGTTAGAATGAGTGTGTCCACATGGAGGTGTGCACACTGAACTGTTAGAATGAGTGTGCCCACATAGAGGTGTGCACACTGAACTGTTAGAATGAGTGTGCCCACATGGAGGTGTGCACAATGAACTGTTAGAGTGAGTGTGTCCACATGGAGGTGTGCACACTGAACTGTTAGAATGAGTGTATCCCTGTGGAAATGTGCACACTGAACTGGTAGAATGAGTGTGTCCACATGGAGGTGTTCACACTGAATTGTTAGAATGAGTGTGCCCACATGGAGGTGTGCACACTGAACTGTTAGAATGAGTGTGTCCACATGAAGGTGTGCACAATGAACTGTTAGATTGTGTCCACATGGAGGTGTGCACACTGAACTGTTAGAATGAGTGTGTCCCTGTGGAGGTGTGCACACTGAAATGTTAGAATGAGTGTGTCCACATGGAGTTGTGCACACTGAACTGTTAGAATGAGTGTGTCCACATGGAGGTGTGCACACTGAACTGTTAGAATGAGTGTGTACACATGGAGGTGTGCACACTGAAGTGTTAGAATTAGTGTGTCCACATGGAGGTGTGCACACTGAACTGTTAGAATGAGTGTGTCCACATGGAGGTGTGCACACTGAACTGTTAGAATGAGTGTGCCCACATGGAGTTGGGCACACTGAACTGTTAGAATGACTGTGTCCACTTGAAGGTGTGCACACTGAACTGTTAGAATGAGTGTGTCCACAAGGAGTAGTGCACACTGAACTGTTAGAATAAGTGTGCCCACATGGAGGTGTGCACACTGAACTGTTAGAATGAGTGTGTCCCTGTGAAGGTGTGCACAATGAACTGTTAGAATGAGTGTGCCCACATGGAGGTGTGCACACTGAACTGTTAGAATGAGTGTGCGTACATGGAGGTGTGCACACTGAACTGTTAGAATGAGTGTGCCCACATGGAGGTGTGCACACTGAACTGTTAGAATGAGTGTGCCCACATGGAGGTGTGCACACTGAACTGTTAGAATGAGTGTGACCACATGGAGGTGTGCAGACTGAACTGTTAGAATGAGTGTGCCCACATGGAGGTGTGCACACTTAACTGTTAGAATGAGTGTGCCCACATGGAGGTGTGCACACTGAACTGTTAGAATGAGTGTGCCCACATGGAGGTGTGCACACTGAACTGTTAGAATGAGTGTGCCCAAATGGAGGTGTGCACAGTGAACTGTTAGAATGAGTGTGCCCACATGGAGGTGTGCACACTGAATTCTTAGAATGAGTGTGTCCACATGGAGGTGTGCACAATGAACTGTTAGAATGAGTGTGTCCACATGGAGGTGTGCACACTGAACTGTTAGAATGAGTGTGTCCACATGGAGGTTTGCACACTGAACTGTTAGAATATGTCCACATGGAGGTGTGCACACTGTATTGTTAGAATGAGTGTGTTCATATGGAGGTGTGCACACTGAACTGTTAGAATGAGTGTGCCCACATGGAGGTGTGCACACTGAACTGTTAGAATGAGTGTGTCCACATGGAGGTGTGCACACTGAACTGTTAGAATGAGTGTGTTCCTGTGGAGGTGTGCACACTGAAATGTTAGAATGAGTGTGTCCACATGGAGGTGTGCACACTGAAGTGTTAGAATCTGTCCACATGGAGGTGTGCACACTGAAGTGTTAGAATGAGTGTGTCCACATGGAGGTGTGCACACTAAACTGTTAGAATGAGTGTGTCCACATGGAGGTGTGCACACTGAACTGTTAGAATGAGTGTGTCCACATGGAGGTGTGCACACTGAACTGTTAGAATGAGTGTGCCCACATGGAGGTGTGCAGACTGAACTGTTAGAATGAGTGTGCCCACATGGAGGTGTGCACACTGAACTGTTAGAATGAGTGTGTCCACATGGAGGTGTGCACACTGAACTGTTAGAATGAGTGTGCCCACATAGAGGTGTGCACACTGAACTGTTAGAATGAGTGTGCCCACATGGAGGTGTGCACAATGAACTGTTAGAGTGAGTGTGTCCACATGGAGGTGTGCACACTGAACTGTTAGAATGAGTGTATCCCTGTGGAAATGTGCACACTGAACTGGTAGAATGAGTGTGTCCACATGGAGGTGTTCACACTGAATTGTTAGAATGAGTGTGCCCACATGGAGGTGTGCACACTGAACTGTTAGAATGAGTGTGTCCACATGAAGGTGTGCACAATGAACTGTTAGATTGTGTCCACATGGAGGTGTGCACACTGAACTGTTAGAATGAGTGTGTCCCTGTGGAGGTGTGCACACTGAAATGTTAGAATGAGTGTGTCCACATGGAGTTGTGCACACTGAACTGTTAGAATGAGTGTGTCCACATGGAGGTGTGCACACTGAACTGTTAGAATGAGTGTGTCCACATGGAGGTGTGCACACTGAACTGTTAGAATGAGTGTGTCCCTGCGGAGGTGTGCACACTGAAATGTTAGAATGAGTGTGTCCACATGGATGTGTGCACACTGAAGTGTTAGAATTTATCCACATGGAGGTGTGCACACTGAACTGTTAGAATGAGTGTGCCCACATGGAGGTGTGCATACTGAAGTGTTAGAAAGAGTGTGCCCACATGGAGGTGTGCACACTGAACTGTTAGAATGAGTGTGTCCACATGGAGGTGTGCACACTGAAATGTTAGAATGAGTGTGTCCACATGGAGGTGTGCACACTGAACTGTTAGAATATGTCCACATGGAGGTGTGCACACTGTATTGTTAGAATGAGTGTGTCCACATGGAGGTGTGCACACTGAACTGTTAGAATGAGTGTGTCCACATGGAGGTGTGCACACTGAACTGTTAGAATGAGTGTGTCCACATGGAGGTGTGCACACTGAACTGTTAGAATGAGTGTGCCCACATGGAGGTGTGCACACTGAACTGTTAGAATGAGTGTGCCCACATGGAGGTGTGCACACTGAACTGTTAGAATGAGTGTGCCCACATGGAGGTGTGCACACTGAACTGTTAGAATGAGTGTGCCCACATGGAGGTGTGCACACTGAACTGTTAGAATGAGTGTGTCCACATGGAGGTGTGCACACTGAACTGTTAGAATGAGTGTGCCCACATGGAGTAGGGCACACTGAACTGTTAGAATGACTGTGTCCACTTGAAGGTGTGCACACTGAACTGTTAGAATGAGTGTGTCCACATGGAGTAGTGCACACTGAACTGTTAGAATAAGTGTGCCCACATGGAGGTGTGCACACTCAACTGTTAGAATGTGTGTGCACTTGGAGGTGTGCACACTGAACTGTTAGAATGAGTGTGCCCACATGGAGGTGTGCACACTGAACTGTTAGAATGAGTGTGTCCACATGGAAGTGTGCACACTGAACTGTTAGAATGAGTGTGCCCACATGGAGGTGTGCACACTGAACTGTTAGAATGTGTGTGTCCACATGGATGTGTGCACACTGAACTGTTAGAATGAGTGTGCCCACATGGAGGTGTGCAGACTGAACTGTTAGAATGAGTGTGCCCACATGGAGGTGTGCACACTGAACTGTTAGAATGAGTGTGTCCACATGGAGGTGTGCACACTGAACTGTTAGAATGAGTGTGTCCACATGGAGGTGTGCACACTGAACTGTTAGAATGAGTGTGCCCACATGGAGTAGGGCACACTGAACTGTTAGAATGACTGTGTCCACTTGAAGGTGTGCACACTGAACTGTTAGAATGAGTGTGTCCACATGGAGTAGTGCACACTGAACTGTTAGAATAAGTGTGCCCACATGGAGGTGTGCACACTCAACTGTTAGAATGTGTGTGCACTTGGAGGTGTGCACACTGAACTGTTAGAATGAGTGTGCCCACATGGAGGTGTGCACACTGAACTGTTAGAATGAGTGTGTCCACATGGAAGTGTGCACACTGAACTGTTAGAATGAGTGTGCCCACATGGAGGTGTGCACACTGAACTGTTAGAATGTGTGTGTCCACATGGATGTGTGCACACTGAACTGTTAGAATGAGTGTGCCCACATGGAGGTGTGCAGACTGAACTGTTAGAATGAGTGTGCCCACATGGAGGTGTGCACACTGAACTGTTAGAATGAGTGTGTCCACATGGAGGTGTGCACACTGAACTGTTAGAATGAGTGTGCCCACATAGAGGTGTGCACACTGAACTGTTAGAATGAGTGTGCCCACATGGAGGTGTGCACAATGAACTGTTAGAGTGAGTGTGTCCACATGGAGGTGTGCACACTGAACTGTTAGAATGAGTGTATCCCTGTGGAAATGTGCACACTGAACTGGTAGAATGAGTGTGTCCACATGGAGGTGTTCACACTGAATTGTTAGAATGAGTGTGCCCACATGGAGGTGTGCACACTGAACTGTTAGAATGAGTGTGTCCACATGAAGGTGTGCACAATGAACTGTTAGATTGTGTCCACATGGAGGTGTGCACACTGAACTGTTAGAATGAGTGTGTCCCTGTGGAGGTGTGCACACTGAAATGTTAGAATGAGTGTGTCCACATGGAGTTGTGCACACTGAACTGTTAGAATGAGTGTGTCCACATGGAGGTGTGCACACTGAACTGTTAGAATGAGTGTGTCCACATGGAGGTGTGCACACTGAACTGTTAGAATGAGTGTGTCCCTGTGGAGGTGTGCACACTGAAATGTTAGAATGAGTGTGTCCACATGGATGTGTGCACACTGAAGTGTTAGAATTTATCCACATGGAGGTGTGCACACTGAACTGTTAGAATGAGTGTGCCCACATGGAGGTGTGCATACTGAACTGTTAGAAAGAGTGTGCCCACATGGAGGTGTGCACACTGAACTGTTAGAATGAGTGTGTCCACATGGAGGTGTGCACACTGAAATGTTAGAATGAGTGTGTCCACATGGAGGTGTGCACACTGAACTGTTAGAATATGTCCACATGGAGGTGTGCACACTGTATTGTTAGAATGAGTGTGTCCACATGGAGGTGTGCACACTGAACTGTTAGAATGAGTGTGTCCATACGGAGGTGTGCACACTGAACTGTTAGAATGAGTGTGTCCACATGGAGGTGTGCACACTGAACTGTTAGAATGAGTGTGCCCACATGGAGGTGTGCACACTGAACTGTTAGAATGAGTGTGCCCACATGGAGGTGTGCACACTGAACTGTTAGAATGAGTGTGCCCACATGGAGGTGTGCACACTGAACTGTTAGAATGAGTGTGCCCACATGGAGGTGTGCACACTGAACTGTTAGAATGAGTGTGTCCACATGGAGGTGTGCACACTGAACTGTTAGAATGAGTGTGCCCACATGGAGTTGGGCACACTGAACTGTTAGAATGACTGTGTCCACTTGAAGGTGTGCACACTGAACTGTTAGAATGAGTGTGTCCACATGGAGTAGTGCACACTGAACTGTTAGAATAAGTGTGCCCACATGGAGGTGTGCACACTGAACTGTTAGAATGAGTGTGTCCCTGTGAAGGTGTGCACAATGAACTGTTAGAATGAGTGTGTCCACATGGAGGTGTGCACACTGAACTGTTAGAATGTGTGTGTCCACTTGGAGGTGTGCACACTGAACTGTTAGAATGAGTGTGCCCACATGGAAGTATGCACAATGAACTCTTTGAATGAGTGTGCCCACATGGAGGTGTGCACACTGAACTGTTAGAATGAGTGTGCCCAATTGGAGGTGTGCACACTGAACTGTTAGAATGAGTGTGTCCACATGGAGGTGTGCAAACTGAACTGTTAGAATGAGTGTGCCCACATGGAGGTGTGCACACTGAACTGTTAGAATGAGTATGTCCACATGGAGGTGTGCACACTGAACTGTTAGAATGAGTGTGCCCACATGGAGGTGTGCACACTGAACTGTTAGAAATAGTGTATCCCTGTGGAGATGTGCACACTGAACTGTTAGAATGAGTGTGTCCACATGGAGGTGTGCACACTGAACTGTTAGAATTAGTGTGTCCACATGGAGGTGTGCACACTGAACTCTTAGAATATGTCCACATGGAGGTGTGCACACTGTAATGTTAGAATGAGTGTGTCCACATGGAGGTGTGCACACTGAACTGTTAGAATGAGTGTGCCCACATGGAGGTGTGCATACTGAACTGTTAGAATGAGAGTGCCCACATGGAGGTGTGCACACTGAACTGTTAGAATGAGTGTTCCCACATGGAGGTGTGCACACTGAACTGTTAGAATGAGTGTGTCCACATAGAAGTGTGCACACTGAACTGTTAGAATGAGTGTGTCCACATGGAGGTGTGCACACTGAACTGTTAGAATGAGTGTGTCCACATGGAGGTGTGCACACTGAACTGTTAGAATGAGTGTGTCCCTGTGGAGGTGTGCAAACTGAACTGTTAGAATGAGTGTGTCCACATGGAGGTGTGCACACTGAACTGTTAGAATGAGTGTGTCCACTTGGAGGTGTGCACACTGAACTGTTAGAATGAATGTGTCCACATGGAGTTTTGCACACTGAACTGTTAGAATTAGTGTATCCCTGTGGAGATATGCACACTGAACTGTTAGAATGAGTGTGTCCACATGGAGGTGTGCACACTGAACTGTTAGAATGAGTGTGTCCACATGGCGGTGTGCGCACTGAACTGTTAGAATATGTCCACATGGAGGTGTGCACACTGAACTGTTAGAATATGTCCACATGGAGGTGTGCACACTGTATTGTTAGAATGAGTGTGTCCACATGGAGGTGTGCACACTGAATTGTTAGAATGAGTGTGTCCACATGGAGGTGTGAACACTGAACTGTTAGATTGTGTCCACATGGAGGTGTGCACACTGAACTGTTAGAATGAGTGTGTCCCTGCGGAGGTGTGCACACTGAAATGTTAGAATGAGTGTGTCCACATGGATGTGTGCACACTGAACTGTTAGAATGAGTGTGTCCACATGGAGGTGTGCACACTGAAATGTTAGAATGAGTGTGTCCACATGGAGGTGTGCACACTGAACTGTTAGAATATGTCCACATGGAGGTGTGCACACTGTATTGTTAGAATGAGTGTGTCCACATGGAGGTGTGCACACTGAACTGTTAGAATGAGTGTGTCCACATGGAGGTGTGCACACTGAACTGTTAGAATGAGTGTGTCCACATGGAGGTGTGCACACTGAACTGTTACAATGAGTGTGCCCACATGGAGGTGTGCACACTGAACTGTTAGAATGAGTGTGCCCACATGGAGGTGTGCACACTGAACTGTTAGAATGAGTGTGCCCACATGGAGGTGTGCACACTGAACTGTTAGAATGAGTGTGTCCACATGGAGGTGTGCACACTGAACTGTTAGAATGAGTGTGCCCACATGGAGTTGGGCACACTGAACTGTTAGAATGACTGTGTCCACTTGAAGGTGTGTACACTGAACTGTTAGAATGAGTGTGTCCACAAGGAGTAGTGCACACTGAACTGTTAGAATAAGTGTGCCCACATGGAGGTGTGCACACTGAACTGTTAGAATGAGTGTGTCCCTGTGAAGGTGTGCACAATGAACTGTTAGAATGAGTGTGCCCACATGGAGGTGTGCACACTGAACTGTTAGAATGAGTGTGCGTACATGGAGGTGTGCACACTGAACTGTTAGAATGAGTGTGCCCACATGGAGGTGTGCACACTGAACTGTTAGAATGAGTGTGCCCACATGGAGGTGTGCACACTGAACTGTTAGAATGAGTGTGACCACATGGAGGTGTGCAGACTGAACTGTTAGAATGAGTGTGCCCACATGGAGGTGTGCACACTTAACTGTTAGAATGAGTGTGCCCACATGGAGGTGTGCACACTGAACTGTTAGAATGAGTGTGCCCACATGGAGGTGTGCACACTGAACTGTTAGAATGAGTGTGCCCAAATGGAGGTGTGCACAGTGAACTGTTAGAATGAGTGTGCCCACATGGAGGTGTGCACACTGAATTCTTAGAATGAGTGTGTCCACATGGAGGTGTGCACAATGAACTGTTAGAATGAGTGTGTCCACATGGAGGTGTGCACACTGAACTGTTAGAATGAGTGTGTCCACATGGAGGTTTGCACACTGAACTGTTAGAATATGTCCACATGGAGGTGTGCACACTGTATTGTTAGAATGAGTGTGTCCATATGGAGGTGTGCACACTGAACTGTTAGAATGAGTGTGCCCACATGGAGGTGTGCACACTGAACTGTTAGAATGAGTGTGTCCACATGGAGGTGTGCACACTGAACTGTTAGATTGATTGTGTCCACATGGAGGTGTGCACACTGAACTGTTAGAATGAGTGTGTTCCTGTGGAGGTGTGCACACTGAAATGTTAGAATGAGTGTGTCCACATGGAGGTGTGCACACTGAAGTGTTAGAATCTGTCCACATGGAGGTGTGCACACTGAAGTGTTAGAATGAGTGTGTCCACATGGAGGTGTGCACACTAAACTGTTAGAATGAGTGTGTCCACATGGAGGTGTGCACACTGAACTGTTAGAATGAGTGTGTCCACATGGAGGTGTGCACACTGAACTGTTAGAATGAGTGTGCCCACATGGAGGTGTGCACACTGAACTGTTAGAATGAGTGTGTCCACATGGAGGTGTGCACACTGAACTGTTAGAATGAGTGTGCCCACATAGAGGTGTGCACACTGAACTGTTAGAATGAGTGTGCCCACATGGAGGTGTGCACAATGAACTGTTAGAGTGAGTGTGTCCACATGCAGGTGTGCACACTGAACTGTTAGAATGAGTGTATCCCTGTGGAAATGTGCACACTGAACTGGTAGAATGAGTGTGTCCACATGGAGGTGTTCACACTGAATTGTTAGAATGAGTGTGCCCACATGGAGGTGTGCACACTGAACTGTTAGAATGAGTGTGTCCACATGAAGGTGTGCACAATGAACTGTTAGATTGTGTCCACATGGAGGTGTGCACACTGAACTGTTAGAATGAGTGTGTCCCTGTGGAGGTGTGCACACTGAAATGTTAGAATGAGTGTGTCCACATGGAGTTGTGCACACTGAACTGTTAGAATGAGTGTGTCCACATGGAGGTGTGCACACTGAACTGTTAGAATGAGTGTGTCCACATGGAGGTGTGCACACTGAACTGTTAGAATGAGTGTGTCCCTGCGGAGGTGTGCACACTGAAATGTTAGAATGAGTGTGTCCACATGGATGTGTGCACACTGAAGTGTTAGAATTTATCCACATGGAGGTGTGCACACTTAACTGTTAGAATGAGTGTGCCCACATGGAGGTGTGCATACTGAACTGTTAGAAAGAGTGTGCCCACATGGAGGTGTGCACACTGAACTGTTAGAATGAGTGTGTCCACATGGAGGTGTGCACACTGAAATGTTAGAATGAGTGTGTCCACATGGAGGTGTGCACACTGAACTGTTAGAATATGTCCACATGGAGGTGTGCACACTGTATTGTTAGAATGAGTGTGTCCACATGGAGGTGTGCACACTGAACTGTTAGAATGAGTGTGTCCACATGGAGGTGTGCACACTGAACTGTTAGAATGAGTGTGTCCACATGGAGGTGTGCACACTGAACTGTTAGAATGAGTGTGCCCACATGGAGGTGTGCACACTGAACTGTTAGAATGAGTGTGCCCACATGGAGGTGTGCACACTGAACTGTTAGAATGAGTGTGCCCACATGGAGGTGTGCACACTGAACTGTTAGAATGAGTGTGCCCACATGGAGGTGTGCACACTGAACTGTTAGAATGAGTGTGTCCACATGGAGGTGTGCACACTGAACTGTTAGAATGAGTGTGTCCACATGGAGTTGGGCACACTGAACTGTTAGAATGACTGTGTCCACTTGAAGGTGTGCACACTGAACTGTTAGAATGAGTGTGTCCACATGGAGTAGTGCACACTGAACTGTTAGAATAAGTGTGCCCACATGGAGGTGTGCACACTCAACTGTTAGAATGTGTGTGCACTTGGAGGTGTGCACACTGAACTGTTAGAATGAGTGTGCCCACATGGAGGTGTGCACACTGAACTGTTAGAATGAGTGTGTCCACATGGAAGTGTGCACACTGAACTGTTAGAATGAGTGTGCCCACATGGAGGTGTGCACACTGAACTGTTAGAATGTGTGTGTCCACATGGATGTGTGCACACTGAACTGTTAGAATGAGTGTGCCCACATGGAGGTGTGCAGACTGAACTGTTAGAATGAGTGTGCCCACATGGAGGTGTGCACACTGAACTGTTAGAATGAGTGTGTCCACATGGAGGTGTGCACACTGAACTGTTAGAATGAGTGTGCCCACATAGAGGTGTGCACACTGAACTGTTAGAATGAGTGTGCCCACATGGAGGTGTGCACAATGAACTGTTAGAGTGAGTGTGTCCACATGGAGGTGTGCACACTGAACTGTTAGAATGAGTGTATCCCTGTGGAAATGTGCACACTGAACTGGTAGAATGAGTGTGTCCACATGGAGGTGTTCACACTGAATTGTTAGAATGAGTGTGCCCACATGGAGGTGTGCACACTGAACTGTTAGAATGAGTGTGTCCACATGAAGGTGTGCACAATGAACTGTTAGATTGTGTCCACATGGAGGTGTGCACACTGAACTGTTAGAATGAGTGTGTCCCTGTGGAGGTGTGCACTCTGAAATGTTAGAATGAGTGTGTCCACATGGAGTTGTGCACACTGAACTGTTAGAATGAGTGTGTCCACATGGAGGTGTGCACACTGAACTGTTAGAATGAGTGTGTCCACATGGAGGTGTGCACACTGAACTGTTAGAATGAGTGTGTCCCTGCGGAGGTGTGCACACTGAAATGTTAGAATGAGTGTGTCCACATGGATGTGTGCACACTGAAGTGTTAGAATTTATCCACATGGAGGTGTGCACACTGAACTGTTAGAATGAGTGTGCCCACATGGAGGTGTGCATACTGAACTGTTAGAAAGAGTGTGCCCACATGGAGGTGTGCACACTGAACTGTTAGAATGAGTGTGTCCACATGGAGGTGTGCACACTGAAATGTTAGAATGAGTGTGTCCACATGGAGGTGTGCACACTGAACTGTTAGAATATGTCCACATGGAGGTGTGCACACTGTATTGTTAGAATGAGTGTGTCCACATGGAGGTGTGCACACTGAACTGTTAGAATGAGTGTGTCCACATGGAGGTGTGCACACTGAACTGTTAGAATGAGTGTGTCCACATGGAGGTGTGCACACTGAACTGTTAGAATGAGTGTGCCCACATGGAGGTGTGCACACTGAACTGTTAGAATGAGTGTGCCCACATGGAGGTGTGCACACTGAACTGTTAGAATGAGTGTGCCCACATGGAGGTGTGCACACTGAACTGTTAGAATGAGTGTGCCCACATGGAGGTGTGCACACTGAACTGTTAGAATGAGTGTGTCCACATGGAGGTGTGCACACTGAACTGTTAGAATGAGTGTGCCCACATGGAGTTGGGCACACTGAACTGTTAGAATGACTGTGTCCACTTGAAGGTGTGCACACTGAACTGTTAGAATGAGTGTGTCCACATGGAGTAGTGCACACTGAACTGTTAGAATAAGTGTGCCCACATGGAGGTGTGCACACTGAACTGTTAGAATGAGTGTGTCCCTGTGAAGGTGTGCACAATGAACTGTTAGAATGAGTGTGTCCACATGGAGGTGTGCACACTGAACTGTTAGAATGTGTGTGTCCACTTGGAGGTGTGCACACTGAACTGTTAGAATGAGTGTGCCCACATGGAAGTATGCACAATGAACTCTTTGAATGAGTGTGCCCACATGGAGGTGTGCACACTGAACTGTTAGAATGAGTGTGCCCACTTGGAGGTGTGCACACTGAACTGTTAGAATGAGTGTGTCCACATGGAGGTGTGCAAACTGAACTGTTAGAATGAGTGTGCCCACATGGAGGTGTGCACACTGAACTGTTAGAATGAGTGTGTCCACATGGAGGTGTGCACACTGAACTGTTAGAATGAGTGTGTCCCTGCGGAGGTGTGCACACTGAAATGTTAGAATGAGTGTGTCCACATGGATGTGTGCACACTGAAGTGTTAGAATTTATCCACATGGAGGTGTGCACACTGAACTGCTGGAATGAGTGTGCCCACATGGAGGTGTGCATACTGAACTGTTAGAAAGAGTGTGCCCACATGGAGGTGTGCACACTGAACTGTTAGAATGAGTGTGTCCACATGGAGGTGTGCACACTGAAATGTTAGAATGAGTGTGTCCACATGGAGGTGTGCACACTGAACTGTTAGAATATGTCCACATGGAGGTGTGCATACTGTATTGTTAGAATGAGTGTGTCCACATGGAGGTGTGCACACTGAACTGTTAGAATGAGTGTGTCCACATGGAGGTGTGCACACTGAACTGTTAGAATGAGTGTGTCCACATGGAGGTGTGCACACTGAACTGTTAGAATGAGTGTGCCCACATGGAGGTGTGCACACTGAACTGTTAGAATGAGTGTGCCCACATGGAGGTGTGCACACTGAACTGTTAGAATGAGTGTGTCCACATGGAGTTGGGCACACTGAACTGTTAGAATGACTGTGTCCACTTGAAGGTGTGCACACTGAACTGTTAGAATGAGTGTGTCCACATGGAGTAGTGCACACTGAACTGTTAGAATAAGTGTGCCCACATGGAGGTGTGCACACTCAACTGTTAGAATGTGTGTGCACTTGGAGGTGTGCACACTGAACTGTTAGAATGAGTGTGCCCACATGGAGGTGTGCACACTGAACTGTTAGAATGAGTGTGTCCACATGGAAGTGTGCACACTGAACTGTTAGAATGAGTGTGCCCACATGGAGGTGTGCACACTGAACTGTTAGAATGTGTGTGTCCACATGGATGTGTGCACACTGAACTGTTAGAATGAGTGTGCCCACATGGAGGTGTGCAGACTGAACTGTTAGAATGAGTGTGCCCACATGGAGGTGTGCACACTGAACTGTTAGAATGAGTGTGTCCACATGGAGGTGTGCACACTGAACTGTTAGAATGAGTGTGCCCACATAGAGGTGTGCACACTGAACTGTTAGAATGAGTGTGCCCACATGGAGGTGTGCACAATGAACTGTTAGAGTGAGTGTGTCCACATGGAGGTGTGCACACTGAACTGTTAGAATGAGTGTATCCCTGTGGAAATGTGCACACTGAACTGGTAGAATGAGTGTGTCCACATGGAGGTGTTCACACTGAATTGTTAGAATGAGTGTGCCCACATGGAGGTGTGCACACTGAACTGTTAGAATGAGTGTGTCCACATGAAGGTGTGCACAATGAACTGTTAGATTGTGTCCACATGGAGGTGTGCACACTGAACTGTTAGAATGAGTGTGTCCCTGTGGAGGTGTGCACACTGAAATGTTAGAATGAGTGTGTCCACATGGAGTTGTGCACACTGAACTGTTAGAATGAGTGTGTCCACATGGAGGTGTGCACACTGAACTGTTAGAATGAGTGTGTCCACATGGAGGTGTGCACACTGAACTGTTAGAATGAGTGTGTCCCTGCGGAGGTGTGCACACTGAAATGTTAGAATGAGTGTGTCCACATGGATGTGTGCACACTGAAGTGTTAGAATTTATCCACATGGAGGTGTGCACACTGAACTGTTAGAATGAGTGTGCCCACATGGAGGTGTGCATACTGAACTGTTAGAAAGAGTGTGCCCACATGGAGGTGTGCACACTGAACTGTTAGAATGAGTGTGTCCACATGGAGGTGTGCACACTGAAATGTTAGAATGAGTGTGTCCACATGGAGGTGTGCACACTGAACTGTTAGAATATGTCCACATGGAGGTGTGCACACTGTATTGTTAGAATGAGTGTGTCCACATGGAGGTGTGCACACTGAACTGTTAGAATGAGTGTGTCCACATGGAGGTGTGCACACTGAACTGTTAGAATGAGTGTGTCCACATGGAGGTGTGCACACTGAACTGTTAGAATGAGTGTGCCCACATGGAGGTGTGCACACTGAACTGTTAGAATGAGTGTGCCCACATGGAGGTGTGCACACTGAACTGTTAGAATGAGTGTGCCCACATGGAGGTGTGCACACTGAACTGTTAGAATGAGTGTGCCCACATGGAGGTGTGCACACTGAACTGTTAGAATGAGTGTGTCCACATGGAGGTGTGCACACTGAACTGTTAGAATGAGTGTGCCCACATGGAGTTGGGCACACTGAACTGTTAGAATGACTGTGTCCACTTGAAGGTGTGCACACTGAACTGTTAGAATGAGTGTGTCCACATGGAGTAGTGCACACTGAACTGTTAGAATAAGTGTGCCCACATGGAGGTGTGCACACTGAACTGTTAGAATGAGTGTGTCCCTGTGAAGGTGTGCACAATGAACTGTTAGAATGAGTGTGTCCACATGGAGGTGTGCACACTGAACTGTTAGAATGTGTGTGTCCACTTGGAGGTGTGCACACTGAACTGTTAGAATGAGTGTGCCCACATGGAAGTATGCACAATGAACTCTTTGAATGAGTGTGCCCACATGGAGGTGTGCACACTGAACTGTTAGAATGAGTGTGCCCACTTGGAGGTGTGCACACTGAACTGTTAGAATGAGTGTGTCCACATGGAGGTGTGCAAACTGAACTGTTAGAATGAGTGTGCCCACATGGAGGTGTGCACACTGAACTGTTAGAATGAGTATGTCCACATGGAGGTGTGCACACTGAACTGTTAGAATGAGTGTGCCCACATGGAGGTGTGCACACTGAACTGTTAGAAATAGTGTATCCCTGTGGAGATGTGCACACTGAACTGTTAGAATGAGTGTGTCCACATGGAGGTGTGCACACTGAACTGTTAGAATTAGTGTGTCCACATGGAGGTGTGCACACTGAACTCTTAGAATATGTCCACATGGAGGTGTGCACACTGTAATGTTAGAATGAGTGTGTCCACATGGAGGTGTGCACACTGAACTGTTAGAATGAGTGTGCCCACATGGAGGTGTGCATACTGAACTGTTAGAATGAGAGTGCCCACATGGAGGTGTGCACACTGAACTGTTAGAATGAGTGTTCCCACATGGAGGTGTGCACACTGAACTGTTGGAATGAGTGTGTCCACATAGAAGTGTGCACACTGAACTGTTAGAATGAGTGTGTCCACATGGAGGTGTGCACACTGAACTGTTAGAATGAGTGTGTCCACATGGAGGTGTGCACACTGAACTGTTAGAATGAGTGTGTCCCTGTGGAGGTGTGCAAACTGAACTGTTAGAATGAGTGTGTCCACATGGAGGTGTGCACACTGAACTGTTAGAATGAGTGTGTCCACTTGGAGGTGTGCACACTGAACTGTTAGAATGAATGTGTCCACATGGAGTTTTGCACACTGAACTGTTAGAATTAGTGTATCCCTGTGGAGATATGCACACTGAACTGTTAGAATGAGTGTGTCCACATGGAGGTGTGCACACTGAACTGTTAGAATGAGTGTGTCCACATGGCGGTGTGCGCACTGAACTGTTAGAATATGTCCACATGGAGGTGTGCACACTGAACTGTTAGAATATGTCCACATGGAGGTGTGCACACTGTATTGTTAGAATGAGTGTGTCCACATGGAGGTGTTCACACTGAATTGTTAGAATGAGTGTGCCCACATGGAGGTGTGCACACTGAACTGTTAGAATGAGTGTGTCCACATGAAGGTGTGCACAATGAACTGTTAGATTGTGTCCACATGGAGGTGTGCACACTGAACTGTTAGAATGAGTGTGTCCCTGTGGAGGTGTGCACACTGAAATGTTAGAATGAGTGTGTCCACATGGAGTTGTGCACACTGAACTGTTAGAATGAGTGTGTCCACATGGAGGTGTGCACACTGAACTGTTAGAATGAGTGTGTCCACATGGAGGTGTGCACACTGAACTGTTAGAATGAGTGTGTCCCTGCGGAGGTGTGCACACTGAAATGTTAGAATGAGTGTGTCCACATGGATGTGTGCACACTGAAGTGTTAGAATTTATCCACATGGAGGTGTGCACACTGAACTGTTAGAATGAGTGTGCCCACATGGAGGTGTGCATACTGAACTGTTAGAAAGAGTGTGCCCACATGGAGGTGTGCACACTGAACTGTTAGAATGAGTGTGTCCACATGGAGGTGTGCACACTGAAATGTTAGAATGAGTGTGTCCACATGGAGGTGTGCACACTGAACTGTTAGAATATGTCCACATGGAGGTGTGCACACTGTATTGTTAGAATGAGTGTGTCCACATGGAGGTGTGCACACTGAACTGTTAGAATGAGTGTGTCCACATGGAGGTGTGCACACTGAACTGTTAGAATGAGTGTGTCCACATGGAGGTGTGCACACTGAACTGTTAGAATGAGTGTGCCCACATGGAGGTGTGCACACTGAACTGTTAGAATGAGTGTGCCCACATGGAGGTGTGCACACTGAACTGTTAGAATGAGTGTGCCCACATGGAGGTGTGCACACTGAACTGTTAGAATGAGTGTGCCCACATGGAGGTGTGCACACTGAACTGTTAGAATGAGTGTGTCCACATGGAGGTGTGCACACTGAACTGTTAGAATGAGTGTGCCCACATGGAGTTGGGCACACTGAACTGTTAGAATGACTGTGTCCACTTGAAGGTGTGCACACTGAACTGTTAGAATGAGTGTGTCCACATGGAGTAGTGCACACTGAACTGTTAGAATAAGTGTGCCCACATGGAGGTGTGCACACTGAACTGTTAGAATGAGTGTGTCCCTGTGAAGGTGTGCACAATGAACTGTTAGAATGAGTGTGTCCACATGGAGGTGTGCACACTGAACTGTTAGAATGTGTGTGTCCACTTGGAGGTGTGCACACTGAACTGTTAGAATGAGTGTGCCCACATGGAAGTATGCACAATGAACTCTTTGAATGAGTGTGCCCACATGGAGGTGTGCACACTGAACTGTTAGAATGAGTGTGCCCACTTGGAGGTGTGCACACTGAACTGTTAGAATGAGTGTGTCCACATGGAGGTGTGCAAACTGAACTGTTAGAATGAGTGTGCCCACATGGAGGTGTGCACACTGAACTGTTAGAATGAGTATGTCCACATGGAGGTGTGCACACTGAACAGTTAGAATGAGTGTGCCCACATGGAGGTGTGCACACTGAACTGTTAGAAATAGTGTATCCCTGTGGAGATGTGCACACTGAACTGTTAGAATGAGTGTGTCCACATGGAGGTGTGCACACTGAACTGTTAGAATTAGTGTGTCCACATGGAGGTGTGCACACTGAACTCTTAGAATATGTCCACATGGAGGTGTGCACACTGTAATGTTAGAATGAGTGTGTCCACATGGAGGTGTGCACACTGAACTGTTAGAATGAGTGTGCCCACATGGAGGTGTGCATACTGAACTGTTAGAATGAGAGTGCCCACATGGAGGTGTGCACACTGAACTGTTAGAATGAGTGTTCCCACATGGAGGTGTGCACACTGAACTGTTAGAATGAGTGTGTCCACATAGAAGTGTGCACACTGAACTGTTAGAATGAGTGTGTCCACATGGAGGTGTGCACACTGAACTGTTAGAATGAGTGTGTCCACATGGAGGTGTGCACACTGAACTGTTAGAATGAGTGTGTCCCTGTGGAGGTGTGCAAACTGAACTGTTAGAATGAGTGTGTCCACATGGAGGTGTGCACACTGAACTGTTAGAATGAGTGTGTCCACTTGGAGGTGTGCACACTGAACTGTTAGAATGAATGTGTCCACATGGAGTTTTGCACACTGAACTGTTAGAATTAGTGTATCCCTGTGGAGATATGCACACTGAACTGTTAGAATGAGTGTGTCCACATGGAGGTGTGCACACTGAACTGTTAGAATGAGTGTGTCCACATGGCGGTGTGTGCACTGAACTGTTAGAATATGTCCACATGGAGGTGTGCACACTGAACTGTTAGAATATGTCCACATGGAGGTGTGCACACTGTATTGTTAGAATGAGTGTGTCCACATGGAGGTGTGCACACTGAACTGTTAGAATGAGTGTGTCCACATGGAGGTGTGAACACTGAACTGTTAGATTGTGTCCACATGGAGGTGTGCACACTGAACTGTTAGAATGAGTGTGTCCCTGTGGAGTTGTGCACACTAAAATGTTAGAATGAGTGTGTGCACATGGATGTGTGCACACTGAAGTGTTAGAATTTTTTCCACATGGAGGTGTGCACACTGAACTGTTAGAATGAGTGTGTACACATGGAGGTGTGCACACTGAAGTGTTAGAATTAGTGTGTCCACATGGAGGTGTGCACACTGAACTGTTAGAATGATTGTGTCCACATGGAGGTGTGCACACTGAACTGTTAGAATGAGTGTGTCCACATGGAGGTGTGCACACTGAACTGTTAGAATGAGTGTGCCTACATGGAGGTGTGCACACTGAACTGTTAGAATGAGTGTGCCCACATGGAGGTGTGCACACTGAACTGTTAGAATGTGTGTGCCCACATGGAGGTGTGCACACTGAACTGTTAGAATGAGTGTGACCACATGGAGGTGTGCAGACTGAACTGTTAGAATGAGTGTGCCCACATGGAGGTGTGCACACTGAACTGTTAGAATGAGTGTGTCCACATGGAGGTTTGCACACTGAACTGTTAGAATATGTCCACATGGAGGTGTGCACACTGTATTGTTAGAATGAGTGTGTCCATATGGAGGTGTGCACAATGAACTGTTAGAATGAGTGTGTCCACATGGAGGTGTGCACACTGAACTGTTAGAATGAGTGTGCCCACATGGAGGTGTGCACACTGAACTGTTAGAATGAGTGTGTCCACATGGAGGTGTGCACACTGAACTGTTAGATTGATTGTGTCCACATGGAGGTGTGCACACTGAACTGTTAGAATGAGTGTGTTCCTGTGGAGGTGTGCACACTGAAATGTTAGAATGAGTGTGTCCACATGGAGGTGTGCACACTGAAGTGTTAGAAACTGTCCACATGGAGGTGTGCACACTGAAGTGTTAGAATGAGTGTGTCCACATGGAGGTGTGCACACTGAACTGTTAGAATGAGTGTGTCCACATGGAGGTGTGCACACTGAACTGTTAGAATGAGTGTGTCCACATGGAGGTGTGCACACTGAACTGTTAGAATGAGTGTGCCCACATGGAGGTGTGCAGACTGAACTGTTAGAATGAGTGTGCCCACATGGAGGTGTGCACACTGAACTGTTAGAATGAGTGTGCATACATGGAGGTGTGCACACTGAACTGTTAGAATGAGTGTGCCCACATAGAGGTGTGCACACTGAACTGTTAGAATGAGTGTGCCCACATGGAGGTGTGCACAATGAACTGTTAGAGTGAGTGTGTCCACATGGAGGTGTGCACACTGAACTGTTAGAATGAGTGTATCCCTGTGGAAATGTGCACACTGAACTGGTAGAATGAGTGTGTCCACATGGAGGTGTGCACACTGAATTGTTAGAATGAGTGTGCCCACATGGAGGTGTGCACACTGAACTGTTAGAATGAGTGTGTCCACATGGAGGTGTGCACAATGAACTGTTAGATTGTGTCCACATGGAGGTGTGCACACTGAACTGTTAGAATGAGTGTGTCCCTGTGGAGGTGTGCACACTGAAATGATAGAATGAGTGTGTCCACATGGAGTTGTGCACACTGAACTGTTAGAATGAGTGTGTCCACATGGAGGTGTGCACACTGAACTGTTAGAATGAGTGTGTCCACATGGAGGTGTGCACACTGAACTGTTAGAATGAGTGTGTCCCTGCGAAGGTGTGCACACTGAAATGTTAGAATGAGTGTGTCCACATGGATGTGTGCACACTGAAGTGTTAGAATTTATCCACATGGAGGTGTACACACTGAACTGTAAGAATGAGTGTGCCCACAAGGAGGTGTGCATACTGAACTGTTAGAAAGAGTGTGCCCACATGGAGGTGTGCACACTGAACTGTTAGAATGAGTGTGTCCACATGGAGGTGTGCACACTGAAATGTTAGAATGAGTGTGTCCACATGGAGGTGTGCACACTGAACTGTTAGAATATATCCACATGGAGGTGTGCACACTGTATTGTTAGAATGAGTGTGTCCACATGGAGGTGTGCACACTGAACTGTTAGAATGAGTGTGTCCACATGGAGGTGTGCACACTGAACTGTTAGAATGAGTGTGTCCACATGGAGGTGTGCACACTGAACTGTTAGAATGAGTGTGCCCACATGGAGGTGTGCACACTGAACTGTTAGAATGAGTGTGCCCACATGGAGGTGTGCACACTGAACTGTTAGAATGAGTGTGCCCACATGGAGGTGTGCACACTGAACTGTTAGAATGAGTGTGTCCACATGGAGGTGTGCACACTGAACTGTTAGAATGAGTGTGCCCACATGGAGTTGGGTACACTGAACTGTTAGAATGACTGTGTCCACTTGAAGGTGTGCACACTGAACTGTTAGAATGAGTGTGTCCACATGGAGTAGTGCACACTGAACTGTTAGAATAAGTGTGCCCACATGGAGGTGTGCACACTGAACTGTTAGAATGAGTGTGTCCCTGTGAAGGTGTGCACAATGAACTGTTAGAATGAGTGTGTCCACATGGAGGTGTGCACACTGAACTGTTAGAATATGTGTGTCCACTTGGAGGTGTGCACACTGAACTGTTAGAATGAGTGTGCCCACATGGAAGTATGCACAATGAACTCTTTGAATGAGTGTGCCCACATGGAGGTGTGCACACTGAACTGTTAGAATGAGTGTGCCCACTTGGAGGTGTGCACACTGAACTGTTAAATGAGTGTGTCCACATGGAGGTGTGCACACTGAACTGTTAGAATGAGTGTGCCCACATGGAGGTGTGCACACTGAACTGTTAGAATGAGTATGTCCACATGGAGGTGTGCACACTGAACTGTTAGAATGAGTGTGCCCACATGGAGGTGTGCACACTGAACTGTTAGAAATAGTGTATCCCTGTGGAGATGTGCACACTGAACTGTTAGAATGAGTGTGTCCACATGGAGGTGTGCACACTGATCTGTTAGAATTAGTGTGTCCACATGGAGGTGTGCACACTGAACTCTTAGAATATGTCCACATGGAGGTGTGCACACTGTAATGTTAGAATGAGTGTGTTCCTGTGGAGGTGTGCACACTGAACTGTTAGAATGAGTGTGTCCACATGGAGGTGTGCACACTGAAGAGTTAGAATTTATCCACATGGAGGTGTGCACACTGAACTGTTAGAATGAGTGTGCCCACATGGAGGTGTGCATACTGAACTGTTAGAATGAGAGTGCCCACATGGAGGTGTGCACACTGAACTGTTAGAATGAGTGTTCCCACATGGAGGTGTGCACACTGAACTGTTAGAATGAGTGTGTCCACATAGAAGTGTGCACACTGAACTGTTAGAATGAGTGTGTCCACATGGAGGTGTGCACACTGAACTGTTAGAATGAGTGTGTCCACATGGAGGTGTGCACACTGAACTGTTAGAATGAGTGTGTCCCTGTGGAGGTGTGCAAACTGAACTGTTAGAATGAGTGTGTCCACATGGAGGTGTGCACACTGAACTGTTAGAATGAGTGTGTCCACTTGGAGGTGTGCACACTGAACTGTTAGAATGAATGTGTCCACATGGAGTTTTGCACACTGAACTGTTAGAATTAGTGTATCCCTGTGGAGATATGCACACTGAACTGTTAGAATGAGTGTGTCCACATGGAGGTGTGCACACTGAACTGTTAGAATGAGTGTGTCCACATGGCGGTGTGCGCACTGAACTGTTAGAATATGTCCACATGGAGGTGTGCACACTGAACTGTTAGAATATGTCCACATGGAGGTGTGCACACTGTATTGTTAGAATGAGTGTGTCCACATGGAGGTGTGCACACTGAATTGTTAGAATGAGTGTGTCAACATGGAGGTGTGAACACTGAACTGTTAGATTGTGTCCACATGGAGGTGTGCACATTGAACTGTTAGAATGAGTGTGTCCCTGTGGAGTTGTGCACACTGAAATGTTAGAATGAGTGTGTGCACATGGATGTGTGCACACTGAAGTGTTAGAATTTTTTCCACATGGAGGTGTGCACACTGAACTGTTAGAATGAGTGTGTACACATGGAGGTGTGCACACTGAAGTGTTAGAATGAGTGTGTCCACATGGAGGTGTGCACACTGAACTGTTAGAATGAGTGTGTCCACATGGAGGTGTGCACACTGAACTGTTAGAATGAGTGTGTCCACATGGAGGTGTGCACACTGAACTGTTAGAATGAGTGTGCCTACATGGAGGTGTGCACACTGAACTGTTAGAATGAGTGTGCCCACATGGAGGTGTGCACACTGAACTGTTAGAATGAGTGTGCCCACATGGAGGTGTGCACACTGAACTGTTAGAATGAGTGTGACGACATGGAGGTGTGCACACTGAACTGTTAGAATGAGTGTGCCCACATGGAGGTGTGCACACTGAACTGTTAGAATGAGTGTGTCAACATGGAGGTTTGCACACTGAACTGTTAGAATATGTCCACATGGAGGTGTGCACACTGTATTGTTAGAATGAGTGTGTCCATATGGAGGTGTGCACACTGAACTTTTAGAATGAGTGTGCCCACATGGAGGTGTGCACACTGAACTGTTAGAATGAGTGTGTCCACATGGAGGTGTGCACACTGAACTGTTAGATTGATTGTGTCCACATGGAGGTGTGCACACTGAACTGTTAGAATGAGTGTGTTCCTGTGGAGGTGTGCACACTGAAATGTTAGAATGAGTGTGTCCACATGGAGGTGTGCACACTGAAGTGTTAGAAACTGTCCACATGGAGGTGTGCACACTGAAGTGTTAGAATGAGTGTGTCCACATGGAGGTGTGCACACTGAACTGTTAGAATGAGTGTGTCCACATGGAGGTGTGCACACTGAACTGTTAGAATGAGTGTGCCCAAATGGAGGTGTGCACACTGAACTGTTAGAATGAGTGTGCCCACATGGAGGTGTGCACACTGAACTGTTAGAATGAGTGTGCCCACATGGAGGTGTGCACACTGAACTGTTAGAATGAGTGTGCCCACATGGAGGTGTGCACACTGAACTGTTAGAATGAGTGTGCCCACATAGAGGTGTGCACACTGAACTGTTAGAATGAGTGTGCCCACATGGAGGTGTGCACAATGAACTGTTAGAATGAGTGTGTCCACATGGAGGTGTGCACACTGAACTGTTAGAATGAGTGTATCCCTGTGGAAATGTGCACACTGAACTGGTAGAATTAGTGTGTCCACATGGAGGTGTGCACACTGAATTGTTAGAATGAGTGTGCCCACATGGAGGTGTGCACACTGAACTGTTAGAATGAGTGTGTCCACATGGAGGTGTGCACACTGAACTGTTAGATTGTGTCCACATGGAGGTGTGCACACTGAACTGTTAGAATGAGTGTGTCCCTGTGGAGGTGTGCACACTGAAATGATAGAATGAGTGTGTCCACATGGAGGTGTGCACACAGAACTGTTAGAATGAGTGTGCCCACATGGAGGTGTGCATACTGAACTGTTAGAAAGAGTGTGCCCACATGGAGGTGTGCACACTGAACTGTTAGAATGAGTGTGTCCACATGGAGGTGTGCACACTGAAATGTTAGAATGAGTGTGTCCACATGGAGGTGTGCACACTGAACTGTTAGAATATGTCCACATGGAGGTGTGCACACTGTATTGTTAGAATGAGTGTGTCCACATGGAGGTGTGCACACTGAACTGTTAGGATGAGTGTGTCCACATGGAGGTGTGCACACTGAACTGTTAGAATGAGTGTGCCCACATGGAGTTGGACACACTGAACTGTTAGAATGACTGTGTCCACTTGAAGGTGTGCACACTGAACTGTTAGAATGAGTGTGTCCACATGGAGTAGTGCACACTGAACTGTTAGAATGACTGTGCCCACATGGAGGTGTGCACACTGAACTGTTAGAATGAGTGTGTCCCTGTGAAGGTGTGCACAATGAACTGTTAGAATGAGTGTGTCCACATGGAGGTGTGCACACTGAACTGTTAGAATGTGTGTGTCCACTTGGAGGTGTGCACACTGAACTGTTAGAATGAGTGTGCCCACATGGAAGTGTGCACAATGAACTCTTTGAATGAGTGTGCCCACATGGAGGTGTGCACACTGAACTGTTAGAATGAGTGTGCCCACTTGGAGGTGTGCACACTGAACTGTTAGAATGAGTGTGTCCACATGGAGGTGTGCACACTGAACTGTTAGAATGAGTGTGCCCACATGGAGGTGTGCACACTGAACTGTTAGAATGAGTATGTCCACATGGAGGTGTGCACACTGAACTGTTAGAATGAGTGTGCCCACATGGAGGTGTGCACACTGAACTGTTAGAAATAGTGTATCCCTGGGGAGATGTGCACACTGAACTGTTAGAATGAGTGTGTCCACATGGAGGTGTGCACACTGAACTGTTAGAATGAGTGTGTCCACATGGAGTTGTGCACACTGAACTCTTAGAATATGTCCACATGGAGGTTTGCACACTGTAATGTTAGAATGAGTGTGTCCACATGGAGGTGTGCACACTGAACTGTTAGAATGAGTGTGTCCACATGGAGGTGTGCAAACTGAACTGTTAGATTGATTGTGTCCACATGGAGGTGTGCACAATGAACTGTTAGAATGAGTGTGTCCCTGTGGAGGTGTGCACACTGAATTGTTAGAATGAGTGTGTCCACATGGATGTGTGCACACTGAAGAGTTAGAATTTATCCACATGGAGGTGTGCATACTGAACTGTTAGAATGAGAGTGCCCACATGGAGGTGTGCACACTGAACTGTTAGATTGAGTGTTCCCACATGGAGGTGTGCACACTGAACTGTTAGAATGAGTGTGTTCACATAGAGGTGTGCACACTGAACTGTTAGAATGAGTGTGTCCACATGGAGGTGTGCACACTGAACTGTTAGAATATGTCCACATGGAGGTGTGCACACTGTATTGTTAGAATGAGTGTGTCCACATGGAGGTGTGCACACTGAATTGTTAGAATGAGTGTGTCCACATGGAGGTGTGAACACTGAACTGTTAGATTGTGTCCACATGGAGGTGTGCACACTGAACTGTTAGAATGAGTGTGTCCCTGTGGAGTTGTGCACACTGAAATGTTAGAATGAGTGTGTGCACATGGATGTGTGCACACTGAAGTGTTAGAATTTTTTCCACATGGAGTTGTGCACACTGAACTGTTAGAATGAGTGTGTACACATGGAGGTGTGCACACTGAACTGTTAGAATGAGTGTGTCCACATGGAGGTGTGCACACTGAACTGTTAGAATGAGTGTGTCCACATGGAGGTGTGCACACTGAACTGTTAGAATGAGTGTGCCCACATGGAAGTGTGCACAATGAACTCTTTGAATGAGTGTGCCCACATGGAGGTGTGCAGACTGAACTGTTAGAATGAGTGTGCCCACATGGAGGTGTGCACACTGAACTGTTAGAATGAGTGTGCCCACATGGAGGTGTGCACACTGAACTGTTAGAATGAGTGTGCCCACATGGAGGTGTGCACACTGAACTGTTAGAATGAGTGTGCCCAAATGGAGGTGTGCACACTGAATTGTTAGAATGAGTGTGCCCACATGGAGGTGTGCACACTGAATTCTTAGAATGAGTGTGTCCACATGGAGGTGTGCACAATGAACTGTTAGAATGAGTGTGTCCACATGGAGGTGTGCACACTGAACTGTTAGAATGAGTGTGTCCACATGGAGGTGTGCACACTGAACTCTTAGAATATGTCCACATGGAGGTGTGCACACTGTATTGTTAGAAAGAGTGTGTCCATATGGAGGTGTGCACACTGAACTGTTAGAATGAGTGTGCCAACATGGAGGTGTGCACACTGAACTGTTAGAATGAGTGTGTCCACATGGAGGTGTGCACACTGAACTGTTATATTGATTGTGTCCACATGGAGGTGTGCACACTGAACTGTTAGAATGAGTGTGTTCCTGTGGAGGTGTGCACACTGAAATGTTAGAATGAGTGTGTCCACATGGAGGTGTGAACACTGAAGTGTTAGAAACTGTCCACATGGAGGTGTGCACACTGAAGTGTTAGAATGAGTGTGTACACATGGAGGTGTGCACACTGAACTGTTAGAATGAGTGTGCCTACATGGAGGTGTGCCCACTGAACTGTTAGAATGAGTGTGCCCACATGGAGGTGTGCACACTGAACTGTTAGAATGAGTGTGCCCACATGGAGGTGTGCACACTGAACTGTTAGAATGAGTGTGCCCACATGGAGGTGTGCACACTGAACTGTTAGAATGAGTGTGCCCACATGGAGGTGTGCACACTGAACTGTTAGAATGAGTGTGCCCAAATGGAGGTGTGCACACTGAACTGTTAGAATGAGTGTGCCCACATGGAGGTGTGCACACTGAATTCTTAGAATGAGTGTGTCCACATGGAGGTGTGCACAATGAACTGTTAGAATGAGTGTGTCCACATGGAGGTGTGCACACTGAACTGATAGAATGAGTGTGTCCACATGGAGGTTTGCACACTGAACTGTTAGAATATGTCCACATGGAGGTGTGCACACTGTATTGTTAGAATGAGTGTGTCCATATGGAGGTGTGCACACTGAACTGTTAGAATGAGTGTGCCCACATGGAGGTGTGCACACTGAACTGTTAGAATGAGTGTGTCCACATGGAGGTGTGCACACTGAACTGTTAGATTGATTGTGTCCACATGGAGGTGTGCACACTGAACTGTTAGAATGAGTGTGTTCCTGTGGAGGTGTGCACACTGAAATGTTAGAATGAGTGTGTCCACATGGAGGTGTGCACACTGAGCTGTTAGAATGAGTGTGTCCACATGGAGGTGTGCACACTGAACTGTTAGAATGAGTGTGTCCACATGGAGGTGTGCACACTGAACTGTTAGAATGAGTGTGCCCACATGGAGGTGTGCAGACTGAACTGTTAGAATGAGTGTGCCCACATGGAGGTGTGCACACTGAACTGTTAGAATGAGTGTGCCCACATGGAGGTGTGCACACTGAACTGTTAGAATGAGTGTGCCCACATGGATGTGTGCACACTGAACTGTTAGAATGAGTGTGCCCACATGGAGGTGTGCACACTGAACTGTTAGAGTGAGTGTGTCCACATGGAGGTGTGCACACTGAACTGTTAGAATGAGTGTATCCCTGTGGAAATGTGCACACTGAACTGGTAGAATGAGTGTGTCCACATGGAGGTGTGCACACTGAATTGTTAGAATGAGTGTGCCCACATGGAGGTGTGCACACTGAACTGTTAGAATGAGTGTGTCCACATGGAGGTGTGCACACTGAACTGTTAAAATGAGTGTGTCCCTGTGGAGGTGTGCACACTGAAATGTTAGAATGAGTGTGTCCACATGGAGGTGTGCACAATGAACTGTTAGAATGAGTGTGTCCACATGGAGGTGTGCACACTGAACTGTTAGAATGAGTGTGTCCACATGGAGGTGTGCACACTGAACTGTTAGAATGAGTGTGTCCCTGCGGAGGTGTGCACACTGAACTGTTAGAATGAGTGTGTCCACATGGATGTGTGCACACTGAAGTGTTAGAATTTATCCACATGGAGGTGTGCACACTGAACTGTTAGAATGAGTGTGCCCACATGGAGGTGTGCATACTGAACTGTTAGAATGAGAGTGCCCACATGGAGGTGTGCACACTGACCTGTTAGAATGAGTGTTCCCACATGGAGGTGTGCACACTGAACTGTTAGAATGAGTGTGTCCACATAGAGGTGTGCACACTGAACTGTTAGAATGAGTGTGTCCACATGGAGGTGTGCACACTGAACTGTTAGAATGAGTGTGTCCACATGGAGGTGTGCACACTGAACTGTTAGAATGAGTGTGTCCCTGTGGAGGTGTGCAAACTGAACTGTTAGAATGAGTGTGTCCACATGGAGGTGTGCACACTGAACTGTTAGAATGAGTGTGTCCACTTGGAGGTGTGCACACTGTACTGTTAGAATGAGTGTGTCCACATGGAGTTTTGCACACTGAACTGTTAGAATTAGTGTATCCCTGTGGAGATATGCACACTGAACTGTTAGAATGAGTGTGTCCACATGGAGGTGTGCACACTGAACTGTTAGAATGAGTGTGTCCACATGGCGGTGTGCGTACTGAACTGTTAGAATATGTCCACATGGAGGTGTGCACACTGAACTGTTAGAATATGTCCACATGGAGGTGTGCACACTGTATTGTTAGAATGAGTGTTTCCACATGGAGGTGTGCACACTGAACTGTTAGAATGAGTGTGTCCACATAGAGGTGTGAACACTGAACTGTTAGATTGTGTCCACAAGGAGGTGTGCACACAGAACTGTTAGAATGAGTGTGTCCCTGTGGAGTTGTGCACACTGAAATGTTAGAATGAGTGTGTGCACATGGATGTGTGCACACTGAAGTGTTAGAATTTTTTCCACATGGAGGTGTGCACACTGAACTGTTAGAATGAGAGTGCCCACATGGAGGTGTGCACACTGAACTGTTAGAATGAGTGTTCCCACATGGAGGTGTGCACACTGAACTTTTAGAATGAGTGTGTCCACATGGAGGTGTGCACACTGAACTGTTAGAATGAGTGTGTCCACATGGAGGTGTGCACACTGAACTGTTAGATTGATTGTGTCCACATGGAGGTGTGCACAATGAACTGTTAGAATGAGTGTGTCCCTGTGGAGGTGTGCACACTGAATTGTTAGAATGAGTGTGTCCAGATGGATGTGTGCACACTGAAGAGTTAGAATTTATCCACATGGAGGTGTGCACACTGAACTGTTAGAATGAGTGTGCCCACATGGAGGAGTGCACACTGAACTGTTAGAATGAGTGTTCCCACATGGAGGTGTGCACACTGAACTGTTAGAATGAGTGTGTCCACATAGAGGTGTGCACAATGAACTGTTAGAATGAGTGTGTCCACATGGAGGTGTGCACACTGAACTGTTAGAATGAGTGTGTCCACATGGAGGTGTGCACACTGAACTGTTAGAATGAGTGTGTCCCTGTGGAGGTGTGCAAACTGAACTGTTAGAATGAGTTTGTCCACATGGAGGTGTGCACACTGAACTGTTAGAATGAGTGTGTCCACTTGGAGGTGTGCACACTGAACTGTTAGAATGAGTGTGTCCACATGGAGTTTTGCACACTGAACTGTTAGAATTAGTGTATCCCTGTGGAGATATGCACACTGAACTGTTAGAATGAGTGTGTCCACATGGAGGTGTGCACACTGAACTGTTAGAATGAGTGTGTCCACATGGCGGTGTGCGCACTGAACTGTTAGAATATGTCCACATGGAGGTGTGCACACTGAACTGTTAGAATGAGTGTGTCCACATGGAGGTGTGCACACTGTATTGTTAGAATGAGTGTGTCCACATGGAGGTGTGCCCCCTGAATTGTTAGAATGAGTGTGCCCACATGGAGGTGTGAACACTGAACTGTTAGATTGTGTCCACATGGAGGTGTGCACACTGAACTGTTAGAATGAGTGTTTCCTTGTGGAGTTGTGCACACTGAAATGTTAGAATGAGTGTGTGCACATGGATGTGTGCACACTGAAGTGTTAGAATTTTTTCCACATGGAGGTGTGCACACTGAACTGTTAGAATGAGTGTGTCCACATGGAGGTGTGCACACTGAACTGTTATAATGAGTGTGTCCACATGGAGGTGTGCACACTGAACTGTTAGAATGAGTGTGCCCACATGGAGGTGTGCACACTGAACTGTTAGAATGAGTGTGACCACATGGAGGTGTGCAGACTGAACTGTTAGAATGAGTGTGCCCACATGGAGGTGTGCACACTGAACTGTTAGAATGAGTGTGCCCACATGGAGGTGTGCACACTGAACTGTTAGAATGAGTGTGCCCACATGGAGGTGTGCACACTGAACTGTTAGAATGAGTGTGCCCAAATGGAGGTGTGCACACTGAACTGTTAGAATGAGTGTGCCCACATGGAGGTGTGCACACTGAATTCTTAGAATGAGTGTGTCCACATGGAGGTGTGCACAATGAACTGTTAGAATGAGTGTGTCCACATGGAGGTGTGCACACTGAACTGTTAGAATGAGTGTGCCCACATGGAGGTGTGCACACTGAACTGTTAGAATGAGTGTGCCCACATGGAGGTGTGCACACTGAACTGTTAGAATGAGTGTGACCACATGGAGGTGTGCAGACTGAACTGTTAGAATGAGTGTGCCCACATGGAGGTGTGCACACTGAACTGTTAGAATGAGTGTGCCCACATGGAGGTGTGCACACTGAACTGTTAGAATGAGTGTGCCCACATGGAGGTGTGCACACTGAACTGTTAGAATGAGTGTGCCCAAATGGAGGTGTGCACACTGAACTGTTAGAATGAATGTGCCCACATGGAGGTGTGCACACTGAATTCTTAGAATGAGTGTGTCCACATGGAGGTGTGCACAATGAACTGTTAGAATGAGTGTGTCCACATGGAGGTGTGCACACTGAACTGTTAGAATGAGTGTGTCCACATGGAGGTTTGCACACTGAACTGTTAGAATATGTCCACATGGAGGTGTGCACACTGTATTGTTAGAATGAGTGTGTCCATATGGAGGTGTGCACACTGAACTGTTAGAATGAGTGTGCCCACATGGAGGTGTGCACACTGAACTGTTAGAATGAGTGTGTCCACATGGAGGTGTGCACACTGAACTGTTAGATTGATTGTGTCCACATGGAGGTGTGCACACTGAACTGTTAGAATGAGTGTGTTCCTGTGGAGGTGTGCACACTGAAATGTTAGAATGAGTGTGTACACATGGAGGTGTGCACACTGAAGTGTTAGAAACTGTCCACATGGAGGTGTGCACACTGAAGTGTTAGAATGAGTGTGTCCACATGGAGGTGTGCACACTGAACTGTTAGAATGAGTGTGTCCACATGGAGGTGTGCACACTGAACTGTTAGAATGAGTGTGTCCACATGGAGGTGTGCACACTGAACTGTTAGAATGAGTGTGCCCACATGGAGGTGTGCAGACTGAACTGTTAGAATGAGTGTGCCCACATGGAGGTGTGCACACTGAACTGTTAGAATGAGTGTGCCCACATGGAGGTGTGCACACTGAACTGTTAGAATGAGTGTGCCCACATGGAGGTGTGCACACTGAACTGTTAGAATGAGTGTGCCCACATGGAGGTGTGCACACTGAACTGTTAGAGTGAGTGTGTCCACATGGAGGTGTGCACACTGAACTGTTAGAATGAGTGTATCCCTGTGGAAATGTGCACACTGAACTGGTAGAATGAGTGTGTCCACATGGAGGTGTGCACACTGAATTGTTAGAATGAGTGGGCCCACATGGAGGTGTGCACACTGAACTGTTAGAATGAGTGTGTCCACATGGAGGTGTGCACACTGAACTGTTAGATTGTGTCCACATGGAGGTGTGCACACTGAACTGTTAGAATGAGTGTGTCCCTGTGGAGGTGTGCACACTGAAATGTTAGAATGAGTGTGTCCACATGGAGGTGTGCACAATGAACTGTTAGAATGAGTGTGTCCACACGGAGGTGTGCACACTGAACTGTTAGAATGAGTGTGTCCACATGGAGGTGTGCACACTGAACTGTTAGAATGAGTGTGTCCCTGCGGAGGTGTGCACACTGAACTGTTAGAATGAGTGTGTCCACATGGATGTGTGCACACTGAAGTGTTAGAATTTATCCACATGGAGGTGTGCACACTGAACTGTTAGAATGAGTGTGCCCACATGGAGGTGTGCATACTGAACTGTTAGAAAGAGTGTGCCCACATGGAGGTGTGCACACTGAACTGTTAGAATGAGTGTGTCCACATGGAGGTGTGCACACTGAACTGTTAGAATGAGTGTGTCCACATGGAGGTGTGCACACTGAACTGTTAGAATATGTCCACATGGGGGTGTGCACACTGTATTGTTAGAATGAGTGTGTCCACATGGAGGTGTGCACACTGAATTGTTAGAATGAGTGTGTCCACATGGAGGTGTGCACACTGAACTGTTAGAATGAGTGTGTCCACATGGAGGTCTGCACACTGAACTGTTAGAATGAGTGTGTCCACATGGAGGTGTGCACACTGAACTGTTAGAATGAGTGTGTCCATATGGAGGTGTGCACACTGAAGTTTTAGAAACTGTCCACATGGAGGTGTGCACACTGAAGTGTTAGAATGAGTGTGTCCACATGGAGGTGTGCACACTGAACTGTTAGAATGAGTGTGTCCACATGGAGGTGTGCACACTGAACTGTTAGAATGAGTGTGTCCACATGGAGGTGTGCACACTGAACTGTTAGAATGAGTGTGCCCACATGGAGGTGTGCACACTGAACTGTTAAAATGAGTGTGCCCACATGGAGGTGTGCACACTGAACTGTTAGAATGAGTGGGCCCACATGGAGGTGTGCACACTGAACTGTTAGAATGAGTGTGCCCACATGGAGGTGTGCACACTGAACTGTTAGAATGAGTGTGCCCACATGGAGGTGTGCACACTGAACTGTTAGAGTGAGTGTGTCCACATGGAGGTGTGCACACTGAACTGTTAGAATGAGTGTATCCCTGTGGAAATGTGCACACTGAACTGGTAGAATGAGTGTGTCCACATGGAGGTGTGCACACTGAAATGTTAGAATGAGTGTGCCCACATGGAGGTGTGCACACTAAACTGTTAGAATGAGTGTGTCCACATGGAGGTGTGCACACTGAACTGTTAGATTGTGTCCACATGGAGGTGTACACACTGAACTGTTAGAATGAGTGTGTCCCTGTGGAGGTGTGCCCACTGAAATGTTAGAATGAGTGTGTCCACATAGAGGTGTGCACACTGAACTGTTAGAATGAGTGTGTCCACATGGAGGTGTGCACACTGAACTATTAGAATGAGTGTGTCCACATGGAGGTGTGCACACTGAACTGTTAGAATGAGTGTGTCCCTGCGGAGGTGTGCACACTGAAATGTTAGAATGAGTGTGTCCACATGGATGTGTGCACACTGAAGTGTTAGAATTTATCCACATGGAGGTGTGCACACTGAACAGTTAGAATGACTGTGCCCACATGGAGGTGTGCATACTGAACTGTTAGAAAGAGTGTGCCCACATGGAGGTGTGCACACTGAACTGTTAGAATGAGTGTGTCCACATGGAGGTGTGCACACTGAACTGTTAGAATGAGTGTGTCCACATGGAGGTGTGCACACTGAACTGTTAGAATATGTCCACATGGAGATGTGCACACTGTATTGTTAGAATGAGTGTGTCCACATGGAGGTATGCACACTGAACTGTTAGAATGAGTGTGTCCACATGGAGGTGTGCACACTGAACTGTTAGAATGAGTGTGTCCACATGGAGGTCTGCACACTGAACTGTTAGAATGAGTGTGTCCACATGGAGGTGTGCACACTGAACTGTTAGAATGAGTGTGTCCACATGGAGGAGTGCACACTGAACTGTTAAAATGAGTGTGTCCACATGGAGGTGTGCACACTGAACTGTTAGAATGAGTGTGTCCACATGGAGGTGTGCACACTGAACTGTTAGAATGAGTGTGCCCACATGGAGGTGTGCACACTGAACTGTTAGAATGAGTGTGCCCACATGGAGGTGTGCACACTGAACTGTTAGAATGAGTGTGCCCACATGGAGGTGTGCACACTGAACTGTTAGAATGAGTGTGTCCACATGGAGGTGTGCACACTGAACTGTTAGAACGAGTGTGCCCACATGGAGTTGGGCACACTGAACTGTTAGAGTGAGTGTGTCCACATGGAGGTGTGCACACTGAACTGTTAGAATGTGTGTGTCCACTTGGAGGTGTGCACACTGAACTGTTAGAATGAGTGTGCCCACATGGAAGTGTGCACAATGAACTCTTTGAATGAGTGTGCCCACATGGAGGTGTGCACACTGAACTGTTAGAATGAGTGTGCCCACTTGGAGGTGTGCACACTGAACTGTTAGAATGAGTGTGTCCACATGGATGTGTGCACACTGAACTGTTAGAATGAGTGTGCCCACATGGAGGTGTGCACACTTAACTGTTAGAATGAGTATGTCCACATGGAGGTGTGCACACTGAACTGTTAGAATGAGTGTGCCCACATGGAGGTGTGCACACTGAACTGTTAGAAATAGTGTATCCCTGTGGAGATGTGCACACTGAACTGTTAGAATGAGTGTGTCCACATGGAGGTGTGCACACTGAACTGTTAGAATGAGTGTGTCCACATGGAGGTGTGCACACTGAACTCTTAGAATATGTCCACATGGAGGTGTGCACACTGTATTGTTAGAATGAGTGTGTCCATATGGAGGTGTGCACACTGAACTGTTAGAATGAGTGTGCCCACATGGAGGTGTGCACACTGAACTGTTAGAATGAGTGTGTCCACATGGAGGTGTGCACACTGAACTGTTAGATTGTGTCCACATGGAGGTGTACACACTGAACTGTTAGAATGAGTGTGTCCCTGTGGAGGTGTGCCCACTGAAATGTTAGAATGAGTGTGTCCACATAGAGGTGTGCACACTGAACTGTTAGAATGAGTGTGTCCACATGGAGGTGTGCACACTGAACTATTAGAATGAGTGTGTCCACATGGAGGTGTGCACACTGAACTGTTAGAATGAGTGTGTCCCTGCGGAGGTGTGCACACTGAAATGTTAGAATGAGTGTGTCCACATGGATGTGTGCACACTGAAGTGTTAGAATTTATCCACATGGAGGTGTGCACACTGAACAGTTAGAATGAGTGTGCCCACATGGAGGTGTGCATACTGAACTGTTAGAAAGAGTGTGCCCACATGGAGGTGTGCACACTGAACTGTTAGAATGAGTGTGTCCACATGGAGGTGTGCACACTGAACTGTTAGAATGAGTGTGTCCACATGGAGGTGTGCACACTGAACTGTTAGAATATGTCCACATGGAGGTGTGCACACTGTATTGTTAGAATGAGTGTGTCCACATGGAGGTATGCACACTGAACTGTTAGAATGAGTGTGTCCACATGGAGGTGTGCACACTGAACTGTTAGAATGAGTGTGTCCACATGGAGGTCTGCACACTGAACTGTTAGAATGAGTGTGTCCACATGGAGGTGTGCACACTGAACTGTTAGAATGAGTGTGTCCACATGGAGGAGTGCACACTGAACTGTTAAAATGAGTGTGTCCACATGGAGGTGTGCACACTGAACTGTTAGAATGAGTGTGTCCACATGGAGGTGTGCACACTGAACTGTTAGAATGAGTGTGCCCACATGGAGGTGTGCACACTGAACTGTTAGAATGAGTGTGCCCACATGGAGGTGTGCACACTGAACTGTTAGAATGAGTGTGCCCACATGGAGGTGTGCACACTGAACTGTTAGAATGAGTGTGTCCACATGGAGGTGTGCACACTGAACTGTTAGAACGAGTGTGCCCACATGGAGTTGGGCACACTGAACTGTTAGAGTGAGTGTGTCCACATGGAGGTGTGCACACTGAACTGTTAGAATGTGTGTGTCCACTTGGAGGTGTGCACACTGAACTGTTAGAATGAGTGTGCCCACATGGAAGTGTGCACAATGAACTCTTTGAATGAGTGTGCCCACATGGAGGTGTGCACACTGAACTGTTAGAATGAGTGTGCCCACTTGGAGGTGTGCACACTGAACTGTTAGAATGAGTGTGTCCACATGGATGTGTGCACACTGAACTGTTAGAATGAGTGTGCCCACATGGAGGTGTGCACACTTAACTGTTAGAATGAGTATGTCCACATGGAGGTGTGCACACTGAACTGTTAGAATGAGTGTGCCCACATGGAGGTGTGCACACTGAACTGTTAGAAATAGTGTATCCCTGTGGAGATGTGCACACTGAACTGTTAGAATGAGTGTGTCCACATGGAGGTGTGCACACTGAACTGTTAGAATGAGTGTGTCCACATGGAGGTGTGCACACTGAACTCTTAGAATATGTCCACATGGAGGTGTGCACACTGTATTGTTAGAATGAGTGTGTCCATATGGAGGTGTGCACACTGAACTGTTAGAATGAGTGTGCCCACATGGAGGTGTGCACACTGAACTGTTAGAATGAATGTGTCCACATGGAGGTGTGCACACTGAACTGTTAGATTGATTGTGTCCACATGGAGGTGTGCACACTGAAGTGTTAGAAACTGTCCACATGGAGGTGTGCACACTGAAGTGTTAGAATGAGTGTGTCAACATGGAGGTGTGCACACTGAACTGTTAGAATGAGTGTGTCCACATGGAGGTGTGCACACTGAACTGTTAGAATGAGTGTGTCCACATGGAGGTGTGCACACTGAACTGTTAGAATGAGTGTGCCCACATGGAGGTGTGCACACTGAAGTGTTAGAATTTATCCACATGGAGGTGTGCACACTGAACTGTTAGAATGAGTGTGCCCACATGGAGGTGTGCACACTGAACTGTTAGAATGAGTGTGCCCACATGGAGGTGTGCACACTGAACTGTTAGAATGAGTGTGCCCACATGGAGGTGTGCACACTGAACTGTTAGAGTGAGTGTGTCCACATGGAGGTGTGCACACTGAACTGTTAGAATGAGTGTATCCCTGTGGAAATGTGCACACTGAACTGGTAGAATGAGTGTGTCCACATGGAGGTGTGCACACTGAATTGTTAGAATGAGTGTGCCCACATGGAGGTGTGCACACTGAACTGTTAGAATGAGTGTGTCCACATGGAGGTGTGCACAATGAACTGTTAGATTGTGTCCACATGGAGGTGTGCACACTGAACTGTTAGGTTGAGTGTGTCCCTGTGGAGGTGTGCACACTGAAATGTTAGAATGAGTGTGTCCACATGGAGGTGTGCACAATGAACTGTTAGAATGAGTGTGTCCACATGGAGGTGTGCACACTGAACTGTTAGAATGAGTGTGTCCACATGGAGGTGTGCACACTGAACTGTTAGAATGAGTGTGTCCCTGCGGAGGTGTGCACACTGAACTGTTAGAATGAGTGTGTCCACATGGATGTGTGCACACTGAAGTGTTAGAATTTATCCACATGGAGGTGTGCACACTGAACTGTTAGAATGAGTGTGCCCACATGGAGGTGTGCATACTGAACTGTTAGAAAGAGTGTGCCCACATGGAGGTGTGCACACTGAACTGTTAGAATATGTCCACATGTGGGTGTGCACACTGTATTGTTAGAATGAGTGTGTCCACATGGAGGTGTGCACACTGAACTGTTAGAATGAGTGTGTCCACATGGAGGTGTGCACACTGAACTGTTAGAATGAGTGTGTCCACATGGAGGTGTGCACACTGAAGTGTTAGAAACTGTCCACATGGAGGTGTGCACACTGAAGTGTTAGAATGAGTGTGTCCACATGGAGGTGTGCACACTGAACTGTTAGAATGAGTGTGTCCACATGGAGGTGTGCACACTGAACTGTTAGAATGAGTGTGTCCACATGGAGGTGTGCACACTGAACTGTTAGAATGAGTGTGCCCACATGGAGGTGTGAAGTTTGAACTGTTAGAATGAGTGTGCCCACATGGAGGTGTGCACACTGAACTGTTAGAATGAGTGTGCCCACATGGAGGTGTGCACAATGAACTGTTAGAATGAGTGTGCCCACATGTAGGTGTGCACACTGAACTGTTAGAATGAGTGTGCCCACATGGAGGTGTGCACAATGAACTGTTAGAGTGAGTGTGTCCACATGGAGGTGTGCACACTGAACTGTTAGAATGAGTGTATCCCTGTGGAAATGTGCACACTGAACTGGTAGAATGAGTGTGTCCACATGGAGGTGTGCACACTGAATTGTTAGAATGAGTGTGTCCACATGGAGGTGTGCACACTGAACTGTTAGATTGTGCCCACATGGAGGTGTGCACACTGAACTGTTAGAATGAGTGTGTCCCTGTGGAGGTGTGCACACTGAACTATTAGAATGAGTGTGTCCACATGTAGTTGTGCACACTGAACTGTTAGAATGAGTGTGTCCCTGCGGAGATGTGCACACTGAAATGTTAGAATGAGTGTGTCCACATGGATGTGTGCACACTGAAGTGTTAGAATTTATCCACATGGAGGTGTGCACACTGAACTGTTAGAATGAGTGTGCCCACATGGAGGTGTGCATACTGAACTGTTAGAAAGAGTGTGCCCACATGGAGGTGTGCACACTGAACTGTTAGAATGAGTGTGTCCACATGGAGGTGTGCACACTGAACTGTTAGAATGAGTGTGTCCACATGGAGGTGTGCACACTGAACTGTTAGAATATGTCCACATGGAGGTGTGCACACTGTATTGTTAGAATGAGTGTGTCCACATGGAGGTGTGCACACTGAACTGTTAGAATGAGTGTGTCCACATGGAGGTGTGCACACTGAACTGTTAGAATGAGTGTGTCCACATGCAGGTCTGCACACTGAACTGTTAGAATGAGTGTGTCCACATGGAGGTGTGCACACTGAACTGTTAGAATGAGTGTGTCCACATGGAGGTGTGCACACTGAACTGTTAAAATGAGTGTGTCCACATGGAGATGTGCACACTGAACTGTTAGAATGAGTGTGTCCACATGGAGGTGTGCACACTGAACTGTTAGAATGAGTGTGACCACATGGAGGTGTGCACACTGAACTGTTAGAATGAGTGTGCCCACATGTAGGTGTGCACACTGAACTGTTAGAATGAGTGTGTCCACATGGAGGTGTGCACACTGAACTGTTAGAATGAGTGTGTCCACATGGAGGTGTGCACACTGAACTGTTAGAATGAGTGTGCTCACATGGAGGTGTGCACACTGAACTGTTAGAATGAGTGTGCCCACATGGAGGTGTGCACACTGAACTGTTAGAATGAGTGTGCCCACATGGAGGTGTGCACACTGAACTGTTAGAATGAGTGTGTCCACATGGAGGTGTGCACACTAAACTCTTAGAATGAGTGTGCCCACATGGAGTTGGGCACACTGAACTGTTAGAATGACTGTGTCCACTTGAATGTGTGCACACTGAACTGTTAGAATGAGTGTGTCCACAAGGAGTAGTGCACACTGAACTGTTAGAATGACTGTGCCCACATGGAGGTGTGCACACTGAACTGTTAGAATGAGTGTGTCCCTGTGAAGGTGTGCACACTGAACTGTTAGAATGAGTGTGTCCACATGGAGGTGTGCACACTGAACTGTTAGAATGTGTGTGTCCACTTGGAGGTGTGCACACTGAACTGTTAGAATGAGTGTGCCCACATGGAAGTGTGCACAATGAACTCTTTGAATGAGTGTGCCCACATGGAGGTGTGCACACTGAACTGTTAGAATGAGTGTGCCCACTTGGAGGTGTGCACACTGAACTGTTAGAATGAGTGTGTCCACATGGAGGTGTGCACACTGAACTGTTAGAATGAGTGTGCCCACATGGAGGTGTGCACAGTGAACTGTTAGAAATAGTGTATCCCTGTGGAGATGTGCACACTGAACTGTTAGAATGAGTGTGTCCACATGGAGGTGTGCACACTGAACTGTTAGAATGAGTGTGTCCACATGGAGGTGTGCACACTGAACTCTTAGAATATGTCCACATGGAGGTGTGCACACTGTATTGTTAGAATGAGTGTGTCCACATGGAGGTGTGCACACTGAACTGTTAGAATGAGTGTGTCCACATGGATGTGTGCACACTGAACTGTTAGAATGAGTGTGTCCACATGGAGGTGTGCACACTGAACTGTTAGATTGATTGTGTCCCCATGGAGGTGTGCACAATGAACTGTTAGAATGACTGTGTCCCTGTGGAGGTGTGCACACTGAAATGTTAGAATGAGTGTGTCCACATGGATGTGTGCACACTGAAGAGTTAGAATTTATCCACATGGAGGTGTGCACACTGAACTGTTAGAATGAGTGTGTCCACATGGAGGTGTGCACACTGAACTGTTAGAATGAGTGTTCCACATGGACGTGTGCATACTGAACTGTTAGAATGAGAGTGCCCACATGGAGGTGTGCACACTGAATTGTTAGATTGAGTGTTCAACATGGAGGTGTGCACACTGAACTGTTAGAATGAGTGTGTCCACATGGAGGTGTGCACACTGAACTGTTAGAATGAGTGTGTCCACATGGAGGTGTGCACACTGAAATGTTAGAATGAGTGTGTCCCTGTGGAGGTGTGCAAACTGAACTGTTAGAATGAGTGTGTCCACATGGAGGTGTGCACACTGAACTGTTAGAATGAGTGTGTCCGCATGGAGGTGTGCACACTGAACTGTTAGAATGAGTGTGTCCACATGGAGTTTTGCACACTGAACTGTTAGAATTAGTGTATCAATGTGGAGATATGCACACTGAACTGTTAGAATGAGTGTGTCCACATGGAGGTGTGCACACTGAACTGTTAGAATGAGTGTGTCCACATGGCGGTGTGCACCCTGAACTGTTAGAATATGTCCACATGGAGGTGTGCACACTGTATTGTTAGAATGAGTGTGTCCACATGGAGGTGTGCACACTGAACTGTTAGAATGAGTGTGTCCACATGGAGGTGTGCACACTGAACTGTTAGAATGAGTGTGTCCACATGGAGGTCTGCACACTGAACTGTTAGAATGAGTGTGTCCACATGGAGGTGTGCACACTGAACTGTTAGAATGAGTGTGTCCACATGGAGGTGTGCACACTGAAGTGTTAGAAACTGTCCACATGGAGGTGTGCACACTGAAGTGTTAGAATGAGTGTGTCCACATGGAGGTGTGCACACTGAACTGTTAGAATGAGTGTGTCCACATGGAGGTGTGCACACTGAACTGTTAGAATGAGTGTGTCCACATGGAGGTGTGCACACTGAACTGTTAGAATGAGTGTGCCCACATGGAGGTGTGCACACTGAACTGTTAGAATGAGTGTGCCCACATGGAGGTGTGCACCCTGAACTGTTAGAATGAGTGTGCCCACATGGAGGTGTGCACACTGAACTGTTAGAATGAGTGTGCCCACATGGAGGTGTGCACAATGAACTGTTAGAATGAGTGTGCCAACATGGAGTTGTGCACACTAAACTGTTAGAGTGAGTGTGTCCACATGGAGGTGTGCACACTGAACTGATAGAATGAGTGTATCCCTCTGGAAATGTGCACACTGAACTGGTAGAATGAGTGTGTCCACATGGAGGTGTGCACACTGAATTGTTAGAATGAGTGTGTCCACATGGAGGTGTGCACACTGAACTGTTAGAATGAGTGTGTCCACATGGATATGTGCACACTGAACTGTTAGATTGTGTCCACATGGAGGTGTGCACACTGAACTGTTAGAATGAGTGTATCCCTCTGGAAATGTGCACACTGAACTGTTAGAATGAGTGTGTCCCTGTGGAGGTGTGCACACTGAAATGTTAGAATGAGTGTGTCCACATGGAGGTGTGCACACTGAACTGTTAGAATGAGTGTGTCCACATGGAGGTGTGCACACTGAACTGTTAGAATGAGTGTGTCCACATGGAGGTGTGCACACTGAACTGTTAGAATGAGTGTGCCCACATGGAGGTGTGCACACTGAACTGTTAGAATGAGTGTGCCCACATGGAGGTGTGCACACTGAACTGTTAGAATGAGTGTGTCCACATGGAGGTGTGCACACTGAACTGTTAGAATGAGTGTGCCCACATGGAGTTGGGCACACTGAACTGTTAGAATGACTGTGTCCACTTGAAGGTGTGCACACTGAACTGTTAGAATGAGTGTGTCCACAAGGAGGAGTGCACACTGAACTGTTAGAATGACTGTGCCCACATGGAGGTGTGCACACTGAACTGTTAGAATGAGTGTGTCCCTGTGAAGGTGTGCACAATGAACTTTTAGAATGAGTGTGTCCACATGGAGGTGTGCACACTGAACTGTTAGAATGTGTGTGTCCACTTGGAGGTGTGCACACTGAACTGTTAGAATGAGTGTGCCCACATGGAAGTGTGCACAATGAACTCTTTGAATGAGTGTGCCCACATGATTGTGTGCACACTGAACTGTTAGAATGAGTGTGCCCACATGGAGGTGTGCACACTGAACTGTTAGAATGAGTGTGTCCACATGGAGGTGTGCACACTGAACTGTTAGAATGAGTGTGTCCACATGGAGGTGTGCACACTGAACTGTTAGAATGAGTGTGTCCACATGGAGGTGTGCACACTGAACTGTTAGAATGAGTGTGTCCACATGGAGGTGTGCACACTGAACTGTTAGAATGAGTGTGTCCACATGGAGGTGTGCACACTGAACTGTTAGAATGAGTGTGCCCACATGGAGGTGTGCACACTGAACTGTTAGAATGAGTGTGCCCACATGGAGGTGTGCACACTGAACTGTTAGAATGAGTGTGCCCACATGGAGGTGTGCACACTGAACTGTTAGAATGAGTGTGTCCACATGGAGGTGTGCACACTAAACTCTTAGAATGAGTGTGCCCACATGGAGTTGGGCACACTGAACTGTTAGAATGACTGTGTCCACTTGAAGGTGTGCACACTGAACTGTTAGAATGAGTGTGTCCACAAGGAGTAGTGCACACTGAACTGTTAGAATGACTGTGCCCACATGGAGGTGTGCACACTGAACTGTTAGAATGAGTGTGTCCCTGTGAAGGTGTGCACAATGAACTGTTAGAATGAGTGTGTCCACATGGAGGTGTGCACACTGAACTGTTAGAATGTGTGTGTCCACTTGGAGGTGTGCACACTGAACTGTTAGAATGAGTGTGCCCACATGGAAGTGTGCACAATGAACTCTTTGAATGAGTGTGCCCACATGGAGGTGTGCACCCTGAACTGTTAGAATGAGTGTGCCCACTTGGAGGTGTGCACACTGAACTGTTAGAATGAGTGTGTCCACATGGAGGTGTGCACACTGAACTGTTAGAATGAGTGTGTCCACATGGAGGTGTGCACACTGAACTGTTAGAATGAGTGTGTCCACATGGAGGTGTGCACACTGAACTGTTAGAATGAGTGTGCCCACATGGAGGTGTGCACACTGAACTGTTAGAATGAGTGTGCCCATATGGAGGTGTGCACACTGAACTGTTAGAATGAGTGTGCCCACATGGAGGTGTGCACACTGAACTGTTAGAATGAGTGTGTCCACATGGAGGTGTGCACACTGAACTGTTAGAATGAGTGTGCCCACATGGAGTTGGGCACACTGAACTGTTAGAATGACTGTGTCCACTTGAAAGTGTGCACACTGAACTGTTAGAATGAGTGTGTCCACAAGGAGTAGTGCACACTGAACTGTTAGAATGACTGTGCCCACATGGAGGTGTGCACACTGAACTGTTAGAATGAGTGTGTCCCTGTGAAGGTGTGCACAATGAACTGTTAGAATGAGTGTGTCCACATGGAGGTGTGCACACTGAACTGTTAGAATGTGTGTGTCCACTTGGAGGTGTGCACACTGAACTGTTAGAATGAGTGTGCCCACATGGAAGTGTGCACAATGAACTCTTTGAATGAGTGTGCCCACATGATTGTGTGCACACTGAACTGTTAGAATGAGTGTGCCCACTTGGAGGTGTGCACACTGAACTGTTAGAATGAGTGTGTCCACAAGGAGTAGTGCACACTGAACTGTTAGAATGACTGTGCCCACATGGAGGTGTGCACACTGAACTGTTAGAATGAGTGTGTCCCTGTGAAGGTGTGCACAATGAACTGTTAGAATGAGTGTGTCCACATGGAGGTGTGCACACTGAACTGTTAGAATGTGTGTGTCCACTTGGAGGTGTGCACACTGAACTGTTAGAATGAGTGTGCCCACATGGAAGTGTGCACAATGAACTCTTTGAATGAGTGTGCCCACATGGAGGTGTGCACACTGAACTGTTAGAATGAGTGTGCCCACTTGGAGGTGTGCACACTGAACTGTTAATATGAGTGTGTCCACATGGAGGTGTGCACACTGAACTGTTAGAATGAGTGTGTCCACATGGAGGTGTGCACACTGAACTGTTAGAATGAGTGTGTCCACATGGCGGTGTGCGCACTGAACTCTTAGAATATGTCCACATGGAGGTGTGCACACTGAACTGTTAGAATATGTCCACATGGAGGTGTGCACACTGTATTGTTAGAATGAGTGTGTCCACATGGAGGTGTGCACACTGAATTGTTAGAATGAGTGTGTCCACATGGAGGTGTGAACACTGAACTGTTAGATTGTGTCCACATGGAGGTGTGCACACTGAACTGTTAGAATGAGTGTGTCCCTGCGGAGGTGTGCACACTGAAATGTTAGAATGAGTGTGTCCACATGGATGTGTGCACACTGAACTGTTAGAATGAGTGTGTCCACATGGAGGTGTGCACACTGAAATGTTAGAATGAGTGTGTCCACATGGAGGTGTGCACACTGAACTGTTAGAATATGTCCACATGGAGGTGTGCACACTGTATTGTTAGAATGAGTGTGTCCACATGGAGGTGTGCACACTGAACTGTTAGAATGAGTGTGTCCACATGGAGGTGTGCACACTGAACTGTTAGAATGAGTTTGTCCACATGGAGGTGTGCACACTGAACTGTTAGAATGAGTGTGCCCACATGGAGGTGTGCACACTGAACTGTTAGAATGAGTGTGCCCACATGGAGGTGTGCACACTGAACTGTTAGAATGAGTGTGCCCACATGGAGGTGTGCACACTGAACTGTTAGAATGAGTGTGTCCACATGGAGGTGTGCACACTGAACTGTTAGAATGAGTGTGCCCACATGGAGTTGGGCACACTGAACTGTTAGAATGACTGTGTCCACTTGAAGGTGTGCACACTGAACTGTTAGAATGAGTGTGTCCACAAGGAGTAGTGCACACTGAACTGTTAGAATAAGTGTGCCCACATGGAGGTGTGCACACTGAACTGTTAGAATGAGTGTGTCCCTGTGAAGGTGTGCACAATGAACTGTTAGAATGAGTGTGCCCACATGGAGGTGTGCACACTGAACTGTTAGAATGAGTGTGCGTACATGGAGGTGTGCACACTGAACTGTTAGAATGAGTGTGCCCACATGGAGGTGTGCACACTGAACTGTTAGAATGAGTGTGCCCACATGGAGGTGTGCACACTGAACTGTTAGAATGAGTGTGACCACATGGAGGTGTGCAGACTGAACTGTTAGAATGAGTGTGCCCACATGGAGGTGTGCACACTTAACTGTTAGAATGAGTGTGCCCACATGGAGGTGTGCACACTGAACTGTTAGAATGAGTGTGCCCACATGGAGGTGTGCACACTGAACTGTTAGAATGAGTGTGCCCAAATGGAGGTGTGCACAGTGAACTGTTAGAATGAGTGTGCCCACATGGAGGTGTGCACACTGAATTCTTAGAATGAGTGTGTCCACATGGAGGTGTGCACAATGAACTGTTAGAATGAGTGTGTCCACATGGAGGTGTGCACACTGAACTGTTAGAATGAGTGTGTCCACATGGAGGTTTGCACACTGAACTGTTAGAATATGTCCACATGGAGGTGTGCACACTGTATTGTTAGAATGAGTGTGTCCATATGGAGGTGTGCACACTGAACTGTTAGAATGAGTGTGCCCACATGGAGGTGTGCACACTGAACTGTTAGAATGAGTGTGTCCACATGGAGGTGTGCACACTGAACTGTTAGATTGATTGTGTCCACATGGAGGTGTGCACACTGAACTGTTAGAATGAGTGTGTTCCTGTGGAGGTGTGCACACTGAAATGTTAGAATGAGTGTGTCCACATGGAGGTGTGCACACTGAAGTGTTAGAATCTGTCCACATGGAGGTGTGCACACTGAAGTGTTAGAATGAGTGTGTCCACATGGAGTTGTGCACACTAAACTGTTAGAATGAGTGTGTCCACATGGAGTAGTGCACACTGAACTGTTAGAATAAGTGTGCCCACATGGAGGTGTGCACACTCAACTGTTAGAATGTGTGTGCACTTGGAGGTGTGCACACTGAACTGTTAGAATGAGTGTGCCCACATGGAGGTGTGCACACTGAACTGTTAGAATGAGTGTGTCCACATGGAAGTGTGCACACTGAACTGTTAGAATGAGTGTGCCCACATGGAGGTGTGCACACTGAACTGTTAGAATGTGTGTGTCCACATGGATGTGTGCACACTGAACTGTTAGAATGAGTGTGCCCACATGGAGGTGTGCACACTGAACTGTTAGAATGAGTGTGCCCACATGGAGGTGTGCACACTGAACTGTTAGAATGAGTGTGTCCACATGGAGGTGTGCACACTGAACTGTTAGAATGAGTGTGCCCACATAGAGGTGTGCACACTGAACTGTTAGAATGAGTGTGCCCACATGGAGGTGTGCACAATGAACTGTTAGAGTGAGTGTGTCCACATGGAGGTGTGCACACTGAACTGTTAGAATGAGTGTATCCCTGTGGAAATGTGCACACTGAACTGGTAGAATGAGTGTGTCCACATGGAGGTGTTCACACTGAATTGTTAGAATGAGTGTGCCCACATGGAGGTGTGCACACTGAACTGTTAGAATGAGTGTGTCCACATGAAGGTGTGCACAATGAACTGTTAGATTGTGTCCACATGGAGGTGTGCACACTGAACTGTTAGAATGAGTGTGTCCCTGTGGAGGTGTGCACACTGAAATGTTAGAATGAGTGTGTCCACATGGAGTTGTGCACACTGAACTGTTAGAATGAGTGTGTCCACATGGAGGTGTGCACACTGAACTGTTAGAATGAGTGTGTCCACATGGAGGTGTGCACACTGAACTGTTAGAATGAGTGTGTCCCTGCGGAGGTGTGCACACTGAAATGTTAGAATGAGTGTGTCCACATGGATGTGTGCACACTGAAGTGTTAGAATTTATCCACATGGAGGTGTGCACACTGAACTGTTAGAATGAGTGTGCCCACATGGAGGTGTGCATACTGAACTGTTAGAAAGAGTGTGCCCACATGGAGGTGTGCACACTGAACTGTTAGAATGAGTGTGTCCACATGGAGGTGTGCACACTGAAATGTTAGAATGAGTGTGTCCACATGGAGGTGTGCACACTGAACTGTTAGAATATGTCCACATGGAGGTGTGCACACTGTATTGTTAGAATGAGTGTGTCCACATGGAGGTGTGCACACTGAACTGTTAGAATGAGTGTGTCCACATGGAGGTGTGCACACTGAACTGTTAGAATGAGTGTGTCCACATGGAGGTGTGCACACTGAACTGTTAGAATGAGTGTGCCCACATGGAGGTGTGCACACTGAACTGTTAGAATGAGTGTGCCCACATGGAGGTGTGCACACTGAACTGTTAGAATGAGTGTGCCCACATGGAGGTGTGCACACTGAACTGTTAGAATGAGTGTGCCCACATGGAGGTGTGCACACTGAACTGTTAGAATGAGTGTGTCCACATGGAGGTGTGCACACTGAACTGTTAGAATGAGTGTGCCCACATGGAGTTGGGCACACTGAACTGTTAGAATGACTGTGTCCACTTGAAGGTGTGCACACTGAACTGTTAGAATGAGTGTGTCCACATGGAGTAGTGCACACTGAACTGTTAGAATAAGTGTGCCCACATGGAGGTGTGCACACTGAACTGTTAGAATGAGTGTGTCCCTGTGAAGGTGTGCACAATGAACTGTTAGAATGAGTGTGTCCACATGGAGGTGTACACACTGAACTGTTAGAATGTGTGTGTCCACTTGGAGGTGTGCACACTGAACTGTTAGAATGAGTGTGCCCACATGGAAGTATGCACAATGAACTCTTTGAATGAGTGTGCCCACATGGAGGTGTGCACACTGAACTGTTAGAATGAGTGTGCCCACTTGGAGGTGTGCACACTGAACTGTTAGAATGAGTGTGTCCACATGGAGGTGTGCAAACTGAACTGTTAGAATGAGTGTGCCCACATGGAGGTGTGCACACTGAACTGTTAGAATGAGTATGTCCACATGGAGGTGTGCACACTGAACTGTTAGAATGAGTGTGCCCACATGGAGGTGTGCACACTGAACTGTTAGAAATAGTGTATCCCTGTGGAGATGTGCACACTGAACTGTTAGAATGAGTGTGTCCACATGGAGGTGTGCACACTGAACTGTTAGAATTAGTGTGTCCACATGGAGGTGTGCACACTGAACTCTTAGAATATGTCCACATGGAGGTGTGCACACTGTAATGTTAGAATGAGTGTGTCCACATGGAGGTGTGCACACTGAACTGTTAGAATGAGTGTGCCCACATGGAGGTGTGCATACTGAACTGTTAGAATGAGAGTGCCCACATGGAGGTGTGCACACTGAACTGTTAGAATGAGTGTTCCCACATGGAGGTGTGCACACTGAACTGTTAGAATGAGTGTGTCCACATAGAAGTGTGCACACTGAACTGTTAGAATGAGTGTGTCCACATGGAGGTGTGCACACTGAACTGTTAGAATGAGTGTGTCCACATGGAGGTGTGCACACTGAACTGTTAGAATGAGTGTGTCCCTGTGGAGGTGTGCAAACTGAACTGTTAGAATGAGTGTGTCCACATGGAGGTGTGCACACTGAACTGTTAGAATGAGTGTGTCCACTTGGAGGTGTGCACACTGAACTGTTAGAATGAATGTGTCCACATGGAGTTTTGCACACTGAACTGTTAGAATTAGTGTATCCCTGTGGAGATATGCACACTGAACTGTTAGAATGAGTGTGTCCACATGGAGGTGTGCACACTGAACTGTTAGAATGAGTGTGTCCACATGGCGGTGTGCGCACTGAACTGTTAGAATATGTCCACATGGAGGTGTGCACACTGAACTGTTAGAATATGTCCACATGGAGGTGTGCACACTGTATTGTTAGAATGAGTGTGTCCACATGGAGGTGTGCACACTGAATTGTTAGAATGAGTGTGTCCACATGGAGGTGTGAACACTGAACTGTTAGATTGTGTCCACATGGAGGTGTGCACACTGAACTGTTAGAATGAGTGTGTCCCTGTGGAGTTGTGCACACTGAAATGTTAGAATGAGTGTGTGCACATGGATGTGTGCACACTGAAGTGTTAGAATTTTTTCCACATGGAGGTGTGCACACTGAACTGTTAGAATGAGTGTGTACACATGGAGGTGTGCACACTGAAGTGTTAGAATTAGTGTGTCCACATGGAGGTGTGCACACTGAACTGTTAGAATGATTGTGTCCACATGGAGGTGTGCACACTGAACTGTTAGAATGAGTGTGTCCACATGGAGGTGTGCACACTGAACTGTTAGAATGAGTGTGCCTACATGGAGGTGTGCACACTGAACTGTTAGAATGAGTGTGCCCACATGGAGGTGTGCACACTGAACTGTTAGAATGTGTGTGCCCACATGGAGGTGTGCACACTGAACTGTTAGAATGAGTGTGACCACATGGAGGTGTGCACACTGAACTGTTAGAATGAGTGTGCCCACATGGAGGTGTGCACACTGAACTGTTAGAATGAGTGTGTCCACATGGAGGTTTGCACACTGAACTGTTAGAATATGTCCACATGGAGGTGTGCACACTGTATTGTTAGAATGAGTGTGTCCATATGGAGGTGTGCACAATGAACTGTTAGAATGAGTGTGTCCACATGGAGGTGTGCACACTGAACTGTTAGAATGAGTGTGCCCACATGGAGGTGTGCACACTGAACTGTTAGAATGAGTGTGTCCACATGGAGGTGTGCACACTGAACTGTTAGATTGATTGTGTCCACATGGAGGTGTGCACACTGAACTGTTAGAATGAGTGTGTTCCTGTGGAGGTGTGCACACTGAAATGTTAGAATGAGTGTGTCCACATGGAGGTGTGCACACTGAAGTGTTAGAAACTGTCCACATGGAGGTGTGCACACTGAAGTGTTAGAATGAGTGTGTCCACATGGAGGTGTGCACACTGAACTGTTAGAATGAGTGTGTCCACATGGAGGTGTGCACACTGAACTGTTAGAATGAGTGTGTCCACATGGAGGTGTGCACACTGAACTGTTAGAATGAGTGTGCCCACATGGAGGTGTGCAGACTGAACTGTTAGAATGAGTGTGCCCACATGGAGGTGTGCACACTGAACTGTTAGAATGAGTGTGCCCACATGGAGGTGTGCACACTGAACTGTTAGAATGAGTGTGCCCACATAGAGGTGTGCACACTGAACTGTTAGAATGAGTGTGCCCACATGGAGGTGTGCACAATGAACTGTTAGAGTGAGTGTGTCCACATGGAGGTGTGCACACTGAACTGTTAGAATGAGTGTATCCCTGTGGAAATGTGCACACTGAACTGGTAGAATGAGTGTGTCCACATGGAGGTGTGCACACTGAATTGTTAGAATGAGTGTGCCCACATGGAGGTGTGCTCACTGAACTGTTAGAATGAGTGTGTCCACATGGAGGTGTGCACAATGAACTGTTAGATTGTGTCCACATGGAGGTGTGCACACTGAACTGTTAGAATGAGTGTGTCCCTGTGGAGGTGTGCACACTGAAATGATAGAATGAGTGTGTCCACATGGAGTTGTGCACACTGAACTGTTAGAATGAGTGTGTCCACATGGAGGTGTGCACACTGAACTGTTAGAATGAGTGTGTCCACATGGAGGTGGGCACACTGAACTGTTAGAATGAGTGTGTCCCTGCGAAGGTGTGCACACTGAAATGTTAGAATGAGTGTGTCCACATGGATGTGTGCACACTGAAGTGTTAGAATTTATCCACATGGAGGTGTGCACACTGAACTGTAAGAATGAGTGTGCCCACAAGGAGGTGTGCATACTGAACTGTTAGGAAGAGTGTGCCCACATGGAGGTGTGCACACTGAACTGTTAGAATGAGTGTGTCCACATGGAGGTGTGCACACTGAAATGTTAGAATGAGTGTGTCCACATGGAGGTGTGCACACTGAACTGTTAGAATATATCCACATGGAGGTGTGCACACTGTATTGTTAGAATGAGTGTGTCCACATGGAGGTGTGCACACTGAACTGTTAGAATGAGTGTGTCCACATGGAGGTGTGCACACTGAACTGTTAGAATGAGTGTGTCCACATGGAGGTGTGCACACTGAACTGTTAGAATGAGTGTGCCCACATGGAGGTGTGCACACTGAACTGTTAGAATGAGTGTGCCCACATGGAGGTGTGCACACTGAACTGTTAGAATGAGTGTGCCCACATGGAGGTGTGCACACTGAACTGTTAGAATGAGTGTGTCCACATGGAGGTGTGCACACTGAACTGTTAGAATGAGTGTGCCCACATGGAGTTGGGTACACTGAACTGTTAGAATGACTGTGTCCACTTGAAGGTGTGCACACTGAACTGTTAGAATGAGTGTGTCCCTGTGAAGGTGTGCACAATGAACTGTTAGAATGAGTGTGTCCACATGGAGGTGTGCACACTGAACTGTTAGAATGTGTGTGTCCACTTGGAGGTGTGCACACTGAACTGTTAGAATGAGTGTGCCCACATGGAAGTATGCACAATGAACTCTTTGAATGAGTGTGCCCACATGGAGGTGTGCACACTGAACTGTTAGAATGAGTGTGCCCACTTGGAGGTGTGCACACTGAACTGTTAAATGAGTGTGTCCACATGGAGGTGTGCACACTGAACTGTTAGAATGAGTGTGCCCACATGGAGGTGTGCACACTGAACTGTTAGAATGAGTATGTCCACATGGAGGTGTGCACACTGAACTGTTAGAATGAGTGTGCCCACATGGAGGTGTGCACACTGAACTGTTAGAAATAGTGTATCCCTGTGGAGATGTGCACACTGAACTGTTAGAATGAGTGTGTCCACATGGAGGTGTGCACACTGAACTGTTAGAATTAGTTTGTCCACATGGAGGTGTGCACACTGAACTCTTAGAATATGTCCACATGGAGGTGTGCACACTGTAATGTTAGAATGAGTGTGTTCCTGTGGAGGTGTGCACACTGAACTGTTAGAATGAGTGTGTCCACATGGAGGTGTGCACACTGAAGAGTTAGAATTTATCCACATGGAGGTGTGCACACTGAACTGTTAGAATGAGTGTGCCCACATGGAGGTGTGCATACTGAACTGTTAGAATGAGAGTGCCCACATGGAGGTGTGCACACTGAACTGTTAGAATGAGTGTTCCCACATGGAGGTGTGCACACTGAACTGTTAGAATGAGTGTGTCCACATAGAAGTGTGCACACTGAACTGTTAGAATGAGTGTGTCCACATGGAGGTGTGCACACTGAACTGTTAGAATGAGTGTGTCCACATGGAGGTGTGCACACTGAACTGTTAGAATGAGTGTGTCCCTGTGGAGGTGTGCAAACTGAACTGTTAGAATGAGTGTGTCCACATGGAGGTGTGCACACTGAACTGTTAGAATGAGTGTGTCCACTTGGAGGTGTGCACACTGAACTGTTAGAATGAATGTGTCCACATGGAGTTTTGCACACTGAACTGTTAGAATTAGTGTATCCCTGTGGAGATATGCACACTGAACTGTTAGAATGAGTGTGTCCACATGGAGGTGTGCACACTGAACTGTTAGAATGAGTGTGTCCACATGGCGGTGTGCGCACTGAACTGTTAGAATATGTCCACATGGAGGTGTGCACACTGAACTGTTAGAATATGTCCACATGGAGGTGTGCACACTGTATTGTTAGAATGAGTGTGTCCACATGGAGGTGTGCACACTGAATTGTTAGAATGAGTGTGTCAACATGGAGGTGTGAACACTGAACTGTTAGATTGTGTCCACATGGAGGTGTGCACATTGAACTGTTAGAATGAGTGTGTCCCTGTGGAGTTGTGCACACTGAAATGTTAGAATGAGTGTGTGCACATGGATGTGTGCACACTGAAGTGTTAGAATTTTTTCCACATGGAGGTGTGCACACTGAACTGTTAGAATGAGTGTGTACACATGGAGGTGTGCACACTGAAGTGTTAGAATGAGTGTGTCCACATGGAGGTGTGCACACTGAACTGTTAGAATGAGTGTGTCCACATGGAGGTGTGCACACTGAACTGTTAGAATGAGTGTGTCCACATGGAGGTGTGCACACTGAACTGTTAGAATCAGTGTGCCTACATGGAGGTGTGCACACTGAACTGTTAGAATGAGTGTGCCCACATGGAGGTGTGCACACTGAACTGTTAGAATGAGTGTGCCCACATGGAGGTGTGCACACTGAACTGTTAGAATGAGTGTGACGACATGGAGGTGTGCACACTGAACTGTTAGAATGAGTGTGCCCACATGGAGGTGTGCACACTGAACTGTTAGAATGAGTGTGTCAACATGGAGGTTTGCACACTGAACTGTTAGAATATGTCCACATGGAGGTGTGCACAATGTATTGTTAGAATGAGTGTGTCCATATGGAGGTGTGCACACTGAACTTTTAGAATGAGTGTGCCCACATGGAGGTGTGCACACTGAACTGTTAGAATGAGTGTGTCCACATGGAGGTGTGCACACTGAACTGTTAGATTGATTGTGTCCACATGGAGGTGTGCACACTGAACTGTTAGAATGAGTGTGTTCCTGTGGAGGTGTGCACACTGAAATGTTAGAATGAGTGTGTCCACATGGAGGTGTGCACACTGAAGTGTTAGAAACTGTCCACATGGAGGTGTGCACACTGAAGTGTTAGAATGAGTGTGTCCACATGGAGGTGTGCACACTGAACTGTTAGAATGAGTGTGTCCACATGGAGGTGTGCACACTGAACTGTTAGAATGAGTGTGCCCAAATGGAGGTGTGCACACTGAACTGTTAGAATGAGTGTGCCCACATGGAGGTGTGCAGACTGAACTGTTAGAATGAGTGTGCCCACATGGAGGTGTGCACACTGAACTGTTAGAATGAGTGTGCCCACATGGAGGTGTGCACACTGAACTGTTAGAATGAGTGTGCCCACATAGAGGTGTGCACACTGAACTGTTAGAATGAGTGTGCCCACATGGAGGTGTGCACAATGAACTGTTAGAATGAGTGTGTCCACATGGAGGTGTGCACACTGAACTGTTAGAATGAGTGTATCCCTGTGGAAATGTGCACACTGAACTGGTAGAATTAGTGTGTCCACATGGAGGTGTGCACACTGAATTGTTAGAATGAGTGTGCCCACATGGAGGTGTGCACACTGAACTGTTAGAATGAGTGTGTCCACATGGAGGTGTGCACACTGAACTGTTAGATTGTGTCCACATGGAGGTGTGCACACTGAACTGTTAGAATGAGTGTGTCCCTGTGGAGGTGTGCACACTGAAATGATAGAATGAGTGTGTCCACATGGAGGTGTGCACACTGAACTGTTAGAATGAGTGTGCCCACATGGAGGTGTGCATACTGAACTGTTAGAAAGAGTGTGCCCACATGGAGGTGTGCACACTGAACTGTTAGAATGAGTGTGTCCACATGGAGGTGTGCACACTGAAATGTTAGAATGAGTGTGTCCACATGGAGGTGTGCACACTGAACTGTTAGAATATGTCCACATGGAGGTGTGCACACTGTATTGTTAGAATGAGTGTGTCCACATGGAGGTGTGCACACTGAACTGTTAGGATGAGTGTGTCCACATGGAGGTGTGCACACTGAACTGTTAGAATGAGTGTGCCCACATGGAGTTGGACACACTGAACTGTTAGAATGACTGTGTCCACTTGAAGGTGTGCACACTGAACTGTTAGAATGAGTGTGTCCACATGGAGTAGTGCACACTGAACTGTTAGAATGACTGTGCCCACATGGAGGTGTGCACACTGAACTGTTAGAATGAGTGTGTCCCTGTGAAGGTGTGCACAATGAACTGTTAGAATGAGTGTGTCCACATGGAGGTGTGCACACTGAACTGTTAGAATGTGTGTGTCCACTTGGAGGTGTGCACACTGAACTGTTAGAATGAGTGTGCCCACATGGAAGTGTGCACAATGAACTCTTTGAATGAGTGTGCCCACATGGAGGTGTGCACACTGAACTGTTAGAATGAGTGTGCCCACTTGGAGGTGTGCACACTGAACTGTTAGAATGAGTGTGTCCACATGGAGGTGTGCACACTGAACTGTTAGAATGAGTGTGCCCACATGGAGGTGTGCACACTGAACTGTTAGAATGAGTATGTCCACATGGAGGTGTGCACACTGAACTGTTAGAATGAGTGTGCCCACATGGAGGTGTGCACACTGAACTGTTAGAAATAGTGTATCCCTGGGGAGATGTGCACACTGAACTGTTAGAATGAGTGTGTCCACATGGAGGTGTGCACACTGAACTGTTAGAATGAGTGTGTCCACATGGAGTTGTGCACACTGAACTCTTAGAATATGTCCACATGGAGGTTTGCACACTGTAATGTTAGAATGAGTGTGTCCACATGGAGGTGTGCACACTGAACTGTTAGAATGAGTGTGTCCACATGGAGGTGTGCAAACTGAACTGTTAGATTGATTGTGTCCACATGGAGGTGTGCACAATGAACTGTTAGAATGAGTGTGTCCCTGTGGAGGTGTGCACACTGAATTGTTAGAATGAGTGTGTCCACATGGATGTGTGCACACTGAAGAGTTAGAATTTATCCACATGGAGGTGTGCATACTGAACTGTTAGAATGAGAGTGCCCACATGGAGGTGTGCACACTGAACTGTTAGATTGAGTGTTCCCACATGGAGGTGTGCACACTGAACTGTTAGAATGAGTGTGTTCACATAGAGGTGTGCACACTGAACTGTTAGAATGAGTGTGTCCACATGGAGGTGTGCACACTGAACTGTTAGAATATGTCCACATGGAGGTGTGCACACTGTATTGTTAGAATGAGTGTGTCCACATGGAGGTGTGCACACTGAATTGTTAGAATGAGTGTGTCCACATGGAGGTGTGAACACTGAACTGTTAGATTGTGTCCACATGGAGGTGTGCACACTGAACTGTTAGAATGAGTGTGTCCCTGTGGAGTTGTGCACACTGAAATGTTAGAATGAGTGTGTGCACATGGATGTGTGCACACTGAAGTGTTAGAATTTTTTCCACATGGAGTTGTGCACACTGAACTGTTAGAATGAGTGTGTACACATGGAGGTGTGCACACTGAACTGTTAGAATGAGTGTGTCCACATGGAGGTGTGCACACTGAACTGTTAGAATGAGTGTGTCCACATGGAGGTGTGCACACTGAACTGTTAGAATGAGTGTGCCCACATGGAAGTGTGCACAATGAACTCTTTGAATGAGTGTGCCCACATGGAGGTGTGCAGACTGAACTGTTAGAATGAGTGTGCCCACATGGAGGTGTGCACACTGAACTGTTAGAATGAGTGTGCCCACATGGAGGTGTGCACACTGAACTGTTAGAATGAGTGTGCCCACATGGAGGTGTGCACACTGAACTGTTAGAATGAGTGTGCCCAAATGGAGGTGTGCACACTGAATTGTTAGAATGAGTGTGCCCACATGGAGGTGTGCACACTGAATTCTTAGAATGAGTGTGTCCACATGGAGGTGTGCACAATGAACTGTTAGAATGAGTGTGTCCACATGGAGGTGTGCACACTGAACTGTTAGAATGAGTGTGTCCACATGGAGGTGTGCACACTGAACTCTTAGAATATGTCCACATGGAGGTGTGCACACTGTATTGTTAGAAAGAGTGTGTCCATATGGAGGTGTGCACACTGAACTGTTAGAATGAGTGTGCCAACATGGAGGTGTGCACACTGAACTGTTAGAATGAGTGTGTCCACATGGAGGTGTGCACACTGAACTGTTATATTGATTGTGTCCACATGGAGGTGTGCACACTGAACTGTTAGAATGAGTGTGTTCCTGTGGAGGTGTGCACACTGAAATGTTAGAATGAGTGTGTCCACATGGAGGTGTGCACACTGAAGTGTTAGAAACTGTCCACATGGAGGTGTGCACACTGAAGTGTTAGAATGAGTGTGTACACATGGAGGTGTGCACACTGAACTGTTAGAATGAGTGTGCCTACATGGAGGTGTGCACACTGAACTGTTAGAATGAGTGTGCCCACATGGAGGTGTGCACACTGAACTGTTAGAATGAGTGTGCCCACATGGAGGTGTGCACACTGAACTGTTAGAATGAGTGTGCCCACATGGAGGTGTGCACACTGAACTGTTAGAATGAGTGTGCCCACATGGAGGTGTGCACACTGAACTGTTAGAATGAGTGTGCCCAAATGGAGGTGTGCACACTGAACTGTTAGAATGAGTGTGCCCACATGGAGGTGTGCACACTGAATTCTTAGAATGAGTGTGTCCACATGGAGGTGTGCACAATGAACTGTTAGAATGAGTGTGTCCACATGGAGGTGTGCACACTGAACTGATAGAATGAGTGTGTCCACATGGAGGTTTGCACACTGAACTGTTAGAATATGTCCACATGGAGGTGTGCACACTGTATTGTTAGAATGAGTGTGTCCATATGGAGGTGTGCACACTGAACTGTTAGAATGAGTGTGCCCACATGGAGGTGTGCACACTGAACTGTTAGAATGAGTGTGTCCACATGGAGGTGTGCACACTGAACTGTTAGATTGATTGTGTCCACATGGAGGTGTGCACACTGAACTGTTAGAATGAGTGTGTTCCTGTGGAGGTGTGCACACTGAAATGTTAGAATGAGTGTGTCCACATGGAGGTGTGCACACTGAGCTGTTAGAATGAGTGTGTCCACATGGAGGTGTGCACACTGAACTGTTAGAATGAGTGTGTCCACATGGAGGTGTGCACACTGAACTGTTAGAATGAGTGTGCCCACATGGAGGTGTGCAGACTGAACTGTTAGAATGAGTGTGCCCACATGGAGGTGTGCACACTGAACTGTTAGAATGAGTGTGCCCACATGGAGGTGTGCACACTGAACTGTTAGAATGAGTGTGCCCACATGGATGTGTGCACACTGAACTGTTAGAATGAGTGTGCCCACATGGAGGTGTGCACACTGAACTGTTAGAGTGAGTGTGTCCACATGGAGGTGTGCACACTGAACTGTTAGAATGAGTGTATCCCTGTGGAAATGTGCACACTGAACTGGTAGAATGAGTGTGTCCACATGGAGGTGTGCACACTGAATTGTTAGAATGAGTGTGCCCACATGGAGGTGTGCACACTGAACTGTTAGAATGAGTGTGTCCACATGGAGGTGTGCACACTGAACTGTTAGATTGTGTCCACATGGAGGTGTGCACACTGAACTGTTAAAATGAGTGTGTCCCTGTGGAGTTGTGCACACTGAAATGTTAGAATGAGTGTGTCCACATGGAGGTGTGCACAATGAACTGTTAGAATGAGTGTGTCCACATGGAGGTGTGCACACTGAACTGTTAGAATGAGTGTGTCCACATGGAGGTGTGCACACTGAACTGTTAGAATGAGTGTGTCCCTGCGGAGGTGTGCACACTGAACTGTTAGAATGAGTGTGTCCACATGGATGTGTGCACACTGAAGTGTTAGAATTTATCCACATGGAGGTGTGCACACTGAACTGTTAGAATGAGTGTGCCCACATGGAGGTGTGCATACTGAACTGTTAGAATGAGAGTGCCCACATGGAGGTGTGCACACTGACCTGTTAGAATGAGTGTTCCCACATGGAGGTGTGCACACTGAACTGTTAGAATGAGTGTGTCCACATAGAGGTGTGCACACTGAACTGTTAGAATGAGTGTGTCCACATGGAGGTGTGCACACTGAACTGTTAGAATGAGTGTGTCCACATGGAGGTGTGCACACTGAACTGTTAGAATGAGTGTGTCCCTGTGGAGGTGTGCAAACTGAACTGTTAGAATGAGTGTGTCCACATGGAGGTGTGCACACTGAACTGTTAGAATGAGTGTGTCCACTTGGAGGTGTGCACACTGTACTGTTAGAATGAGTGTGTCCACATGGAGTTTTGCACACTGAACTGTTAGAATTAGTGTATCCCTGTGGAGATATGCACACTGAACTGTTAGAATGAGTGTGTCCACATGGAGGTGTGCACACTGAACTGTTAGAATGAGTGTGTCCACATGGCGGTGTGCGTACTGAACTGTTAGAATATGTCCACATGGAGGTGTGCACACTGAACTGTTAGAATATGTCCACATGGAGGTGTGCACACTGTATTGTTAGAATGAGTGTTTCCACATGGAGGTGTGCACACTGAACTGTTAGAATGAGTGTGTCCACATGGAGGTGTGAACACTGAACTGTTAGATTGTGTCCACAAGGAGGTGTGCACACAGAACTGTTAGAATGAGTGTGTCCCTGTGGAGTTGTGCACACTGAAATGTTAGAATGAGTGTGTGCACATGGATGTGTGCACACTGAAGTGTTAGAATTTTTTCCACATGGAGGTGTGCACACTGAACTGTTAGAATGAGAGTGCCCACATGGAGGTGTGCACACTGAACTGTTAGAATGAGTGTTCCCACATGGAGGTGTGCACACTGAACTTTTAGAATGAGTGTGTCCACATGGAGGTGTGCACACTGAACTGTTAGAATGAGTGTGTCCACATGGAGGTGTGCACACTGAACTGTTAGATTGATTGTGTCCACATGGAGGTGTGCACAATGAACTGTTAGAATGAGTGTGTCCCTGTGGAGGTGTGCACACTGAATTGTTAGAATGAGTGTGTCCAGATGGATGTGTGCACACTGAAGAGTTAGAATTTATCCACATGGAGGTGTGCACACTGAACTGTTAGAATGAGTGTGCCCACATGGAGGAGTGCACACTGAACTGTTAGAATGAGTGTTCCCACATGGAGGTGTGCACACTGAACTGTTAGAATGAGTGTGTCCACATAGAGGTGTGCACAATGAACTGTTAGAATGAGTGTGTCCACATGGAGGTGTGCACACTGAACTGTTAGAATGAGTGTGTCCACATGGAGGTGTGCACACTGAACTGTTAGAATGAGTGTGTCCCTGTGGAGGTGTGCAAACTGAACTGTTAGAATGAGTGTGTCCACATGGAGGTGTGCACACTGAACTGTTAGAATGAGTGTGTCCACTTGGAGGTGTGCACACTGAACTGTTAGAATGAGTGTGTCCACATGGAGTTTTGCACACTGAACTGTTAGAATTAGTGTATCCCTGTGGAGATATGCACACTGAACTGTTAGAATGAGTGTGTCCACATGGAGGTGTGCACACTGAACTGTTAGAATGAGTGTGTCCACATGGCGGTGTGCGCACTGAACTGTTAGAATATGTCCACATGGAGGTGTGCACACTGAACTGTTAGAATGAGTGTGTCCACATGGAGGTGTGCACACTGTATTGTTAGAATGAGTGTGTCCACATGGAGGTGTGCACCCTGAATTGTTAGAATGAGTGTGCCCACATGGAGGTGTGAACACTGAACTGTTAGATTGTGTCCACATGGAGGTGTGCACACTGAACTGTTAGAATGAGTGTTTCCTTGTGGAGTTGTGCACACTGAAATGTTAGAATGAGTGTGTGCACATGGATGTGTGCACACTGAAGTGTTAGAATTTTTTCCACATGGAGGTGTGCACACTGAACTGTTAGAATGAGTGTGTCCACATGGAGGTGTGCACACTGAACTGTTATAATGAGTGTGTCCACATGGAGGTGTGCACACTGAACTGTTAGAATGAGTGTGCCCACATGGAGGTGTGCACACTGAACTGTTAGAATGAGTGTGACCACATGGAGGTGTGCAGACTGAACTGTTAGAATGAGTGTGCCCACATGGAGGTGTGCACACTGAACTGTTAGAATGAGTGTGCCCACATGGAGGTGTGCACACTGAACTGTTAGAATGAGTGTGCCCACATGGAGGTGTGCACACTGAACTGTTAGAATGAGTGTGCCCAAATGGAGGTGTGCACACTGAACTGTTAGAATGAGTGTGCCCACATGGAGGTGTGCACACTGAATTCTTAGAATGAGTGTGTCCACATGGAGGTGTGCACAATGAACTGTTAGAATGAGTGTGTCCACATGGAGGTGTGCACACTGAACTGTTAGAATGAGTGTGCCCACATGGAGGTGTGCACACTGAACTGTTAGAATGAGTGTGCCCACATGGAGGTGTGCACACTGAACTGTTAGAATGAGTGTGACCACATGGAGGTGTGCAGACTGAACTGTTAGAATGAGTGTGCCCACATGGAGGTGTGCACACTGAACTGTTAGAATGAGTGTGCCCACATGGAGGTGTGCACACTGAACTGTTAGAATGAGTGTGCCCACATGGAGGTGTGCACACTGAACTGTTAGAATGAGTGTGCCCAAATGGAGGTGTGCACACTGAACTGTTAGAATGAGTGTGCCCACATGGAGGTGTGCACACTGAATTCTTAGAATGAGTGTGTCCACATGGAGGTGTGCACAATGAACTGTTAGAATGAGTGTGTCCACATGGAGGTGTGCACACTGAACTGTTAGAATGAGTGTGTCCACATGGAGGTTTGCACACTGAACTGTTAGAATATGTCCACATGGAGGTGTGCACACTGAACTGTTAGATTGATTGTGTCCACATGGAGGTGTGCACACTGAACTGTTAGAATGAGTGTGTTCCTGTGGAGGTGTGCACACTGAAATGTTAGAATGAGTGTGTACACATGGAGGTGTGCACACTGAAGTGTTAGAAACTGTCCACATGGAGGTGTGCACACTGAAGTGTTAGAATGAGTGTGTCCACATGGAGGTGTGCACACTGAACTGTTAGAATGAGTGTGTCCACATGGAGGTGTGCACACTGAACTGTTAGAATGAGTGTGTCCACATGGAGGTGTGCACACTGAACTGTTAGAATGAGTGTGCCCACATGGAGGTGTGCAGACTGAACTGTTAGAATGAGTGTGCCCACATGGAGGTGTGCACACTGAACTGTTAGAATGAGTGTGCCCACATGGAGGTGTGCACACTGAACTGTTAGAATGAGTGTGCCCACATGGAGGTGTGCACACTGAACTGTTAGAATGAGTGTGCCCACATGGAGGTGTGCACACTGAACTGTTAGAGTGAGTGTGTCCACATGGAGGTGTGCACACTGAACTGTTAGAATGAGTGTATCCCTGTGGAAATGTGCACACTGAACTGGTAGAATGAGTGTGTCCACATGGAGGTGTGCACACTGAATTGTTAGAATGAGTGGGCCCACATGGAGGTGTGCACACTGAACTGTTAGAATGAGTGTGTCCACATGGAGGTGTGCACACTGAACTGTTAGATTGTGTCCACATGGAGGTGTGCACACTGAACTGTTAGAATGAGTGTGTCCCTGTGGAGGTGTGCACACTGAAATGTTAGAATGAGTGTGTCCACATGGAGGTGTGCACAATGAACTGTTAGAATGAGTGTGTCCACACGGAGGTGTGCACACTGAACTGTTAGAATGAGTGTGTCCACATGGAGGTGTGCACACTGAACTGTTAGAATGAGTGTGTCCCTGCGGAGGTGTGCACACTGAACTGTTAGAATGAGTGTGTCCACATGGATGTGTGCACACTGAAGTGTTAGAATTTATCCACATGGAGGTGTGCACACTGAACTGTTAGAATGAGTGTGCCCACATGGAGGTGTGCATACTGAACTGTTAGAAAGAGTGTGCCCACATGGAGGTGTGCACACTGAACTGTTAGAATGAGTGTGTCCACATGGAGGTGTGCACACTGAACTGTTAGAATGAGTGTGTCCACATGGAGGTGTGCACACTGAACTGTTAGAATATGTCCACATGGGGGTGTGCACACTGTATTGTTAGAATGAGTGTGTCCACATGGAGGTGTGCACACTGAATTCTTAGAATGAGTGTGTCCACATGGAGGTGTGCACACTGAACTGTTAGAATGAGTGTGTCCACATGGAGGTCTGCACACTGAACTGTTAGAATGAGTGTGTCCACATGGAGGTGTGCACACTGAACTGTTAGAATGAGTGTGTCCATATGGAGGTGTGCACACTGAAGTTTTAGAAACTGTCCACATGGAGGTGTGCACACTGAAGTGTTAGAATGAGTGTGTCCACATGGAGGTGTGCACACTGAACTGTTAGAATGAGTGTGTCCACATGGAGGTGTGCACACTGAACTGTTAGAATGAGTGTGTCCACATGGAAGTGTGCACACTGAACTGTTAGAATGAGTGTGCCCACATGGAGGTGTGCACACTGAACTGTTAGAATGAGTGTGCCCACATGGAGGTGTGCACACTGAACTGTTAGAATGAGTGGGCCCACATGGAGGTGTGCACACTGAACTGTTAGAATGAGTGTGCCCACATGGAGGTGTGCACACTGAACTGTTAGAATGAGTGTGCCCACATGGAGGTGTGCACACTGAACTGTTAGAGTGAGTGTGTCCACATGGAGGTGTGCACACTGAACTGTTAGAATGAGTGTATCCCTGTGGAAATGTGCACACTGAACTGGTAGAATGAGTGCGTCCACATGGAGGTGTGCACACTGAAATGTTAGAATGAGTGTGCCCACATGGAGGTGTGCACACTAAACTGTTAGAATGAGTGTGTCCACATGGAGGTGTGCACACTGAACTGTTAGATTGTGTCCACATGGAGGTGTACACACTGAACTGTTAGAATGAGTGTGTCCCTGTGGAGGTGTGCCCACTGAAATGTTAGAATGAGTGTGTCCACATAGAGGTGTGCACACTGAACTGTTAGAATGAGTGTGTCCACATGGAGGTGTGCACACTGAACTATTAGAATGAGTGTGTCCACATGGAGGTGTGCACACTGAACTGTTAGAATGAGTGTGTCCCTGCGGAGGTGTGCACACTGAAATGTTAGAATGAGTGTGTCCACATGGATGTGTGCACACTGAAGTGTTAGAATTTATCCACATGGAGGTGTGCACACTGAACAGTTAGAATGAGTGTGCCCACATGGAGGTGTGCATACTGAACTGTTAGAAAGAGTGTGCCCACATGGAGGTGTGCACACTGAACTGTTAGAATGAGTGTGTCCACATGGAGGTGTGCACACTGAACTGTTAGAATGAGTGTGTCCACATGGAGGTGTGCACACTGAACTGTTAGAATATGTCCACATGGAGGTGTGCACACTGTATTGTTAGAATGAGTGTGTCCACATGGAGGTATGCACACTGAACTGTTAGAATGAGTGTGTCCACATGGAGGTGTGCACACTGAACTGTTAGAATGAGTGTGTCCACATGGAGTTCTGCACACTGAACTGTTAGAATGAGTGTGCCCACATGGAGGTGTGCACACTGAACTGTTAGAATGAGTGTGCCCACATGGAGGTGTGCACACTGAACTGTTAGAATGAGTGTGTCCACATGGAGGTGTGCACACTGAACTGTTAGAACGAGTGTGCCCACATGGAGTTGGGCACACTGAACTGTTAGAGTGAGTGTGTCCACATGGAGGTGTGCACACTGAACTGTTAGAATGTGTGTGTCCACTTGGAGGTGTGCACACTGAACTGTTAGAATGAGTGTGCCCACATGGAAGTGTGCACAATGAACTCTTTGAATGAGTGTGCCCACATGGAGGTGTGCACACTGAACTGTTAGAATGAGTGTGCCCACTTGGAGGTGTGCACACTGAACTGTTAGAATGAGTGTGTCCACATGGATGTGTGCACACTGAACTGTTAGAATGAGTGTGCCCACATGGAGGTGTGCACACTTAACTGTTAGAATGAGTATGTCCACATGGAGGTGTGCACACTGAACTGTTAGAATGAGTGTGCCCACATGGAGGTGTGCACACTGAACTGTTAGAAATAGTGTATCCCTGTGGAGATGTGCACACTGAACTGTTAGAATGAGTGTGTCCACATGGAGGTGTGCACACTGAACTGTTAGAATGAGTGTGTCCACATGGAGGTGTGCACACTGAACTCTTAGAATATGTCCACATGGAGGTGTGCACACTGTATTGTTAGAATGAGTGTGTCCATATGGAGGTGTGCACACTGAACTGTTAGAATGAGTGTGCCCACATGGAGGTGTGCACACTGAACTGTTAGAATGAGTGTGTCCACATGGAGGTGTGCACACTGAACTGTTAGATTGTGTCCACATGGAGGTGTACACACTGAACTGTTAGAATGAGTGTGTCCCTGTGGAGGTGTGCCCACTGAAATGTTAGAATGAGTGTGTCCACATAGAGGTGTGCACACTGAACTGTTAGAATGAGTGTGTCCACATGGAGGTGTGCACACTGAACTATTAGAATGAGTGTGTCCACATGGAGGTGTGCACACTGAACTGTTAGAATGAGTGTGTCCCTGCGGAGGTGTGCACACTGAAATGTTAGAATGAGTGTGTCCACATGGATGTGTGCACACTGAAGTGTTAGAATTTATCCACATGGAGGTGTGCACACTGAACAGTTAGAATGAGTGTGCCCACATGGAGGTGTGCATACTGAACTGTTAGAAAGTGTGCCCACATGGAGGTGTGCACACTGAACTGTTAGAATGAGTGTGTCCACATGGAGGTGTGCACACTGAACTGTTAGAATGAGTGTGTCCACATGGAGGTGTGCACACTGAACTGTTAGAATATGTCCACATGGAGGTGTGCACACTGTATTGTTAGAATGAGTGTGTCCACATGGAGGTATGCACACTGAACTGTTAGAATGAGTGTGTCCACATGGAGGTGTGCACACTGAACTGTTAGAATGAGTGTGTCCACATGGAGGTCTGCACACTGTACTGTTAGAATGAGTGTGTCCACATGGAGGTGTGCACACTGAACTGTTAGAATGAGTGTGTCCACATGGAGGAGTGCACACTGAACTGTTAAAATGAGTGTGTCCACATGGAGGTGTGCACACTGAACTGTTAGAATGAGTGTGTCCACATGGAGGTGTGCACACTGAACTGTTAGAATGAGTGTGCCCACATGGAGGTGTGCACACTGAACTGTTAGAATGAGTGTGCCCACATGGAGGTGTGCACACTGAACTGTTAGAATGAGTGTGCCCACATGGAGGTGTGCACACTGAACTGTTAGAATGAGTGTGTCCACATGGAGGTGTGCACACTGAACTGTTAGAACGAGTGTGCCCACATGGAGTTGGGCACACTGAACTGTTAGAGTGAGTGTGTCCACATGGAGGTGTGCACACTGAACTGTTAGAATGTGTGTGTCCACTTGGAGGTGTGCACACTGAACTGTTAGAATGAGTGTGCCCACATGGAAGTGTGCACAATGAACTCTTTGAATGAGTGTGCCCACATGGAGGTGTGCACACTGAACTGTTAGAATGAGTGTGCCCACTTGGAGGTGTGCACACTGAACTGTTAGAATGAGTGTGTCCACATGGATGTGTGCACACTGAACTGTTAGAATGAGTGTGCCCACATGGAGGTGTGCACACTTAACTGTTAGAATGAGTATGTCCACATGGAGGTGTGCACACTGAACTGTTAGAATGAGTGTGCCCACATGGAGGTGTGCACACTGAACTGTTAGAAATAGTGTATCCCTGTGGAGATGTGCACACTGAACTGTTAGAATGAGTGTGTCCACATGGAGGTGTGCACACTGAACTGTTAGAATGAGTGTGTCCACATGGAGGTGTGCACACTGAACTCTTAGAATATGTCCACATGGAGGTGTGCACACTGTATTGTTAGAATGAGTGTGTCCATATGGAGGTGTGCACACTGAACTGTTAGAATGAGTGTGCCCACATGGAGGTGTGCACACTGAACTGTTAGAATGAGTGTGTCCACATGGAGGTGTGCACACTGAACTGTTAGATTGATTGTGTCCACATGGAGGTGTGCACACTGAAGTGTTAGAAACTGTCCACATGGAGGTGTGCACACTGAAGTGTTAGAATGAGTGTGTCAACATGGAGGTGTGCACACTGAACTGTTAGAATGAGTGTGTCCACATGGAGGTGTGCACACTGAACTGTTAGAATGAGTGTGTCCACATGGAGGTGTGCACACTGAACTGTTAGAATGAGTGTGCCCACATGGAGGTGTGCACACTGAAGTGTTAGAATTTATCCACATGGAGGTGTGCACACTGAACTGTTAGAATGAGTGTGCCCACATGGAGGTGTGCACACTGAACTGTTAGAATGAGTGTGCCCACATGGAGGTGTGCACACTGAACTGTTAGAATGAGTGTGCCCACATGGAGGTGTGCACACTGAACTGTTAGAGTGAGTGTGTCCACATGGAGGTGTGCACACTGAACTGTTAGAATGAGTGTATCCCTGTGGAAATGTGCACACTGAACTGGTAGAATGAGTGTGTCCACATGGAGGTGTGCACACTGAATTGTTAGAATGAGTGTGCCCACATGGAGGTGTGCACACTGAACTGTTAGAATGAGTGTGTCCACATGGAGGTGTGCACAATGAACTGTTAGGTTGAGTGTGTCCCTGTGGAGGTGTGCACACTGAAATGTTAGAATGAGTGTGTCCACATGGAGGTGTGCACAATGAACTGTTAGAATGAGTGTGTCCACATGGAGGTGTGCACACTGAACTGTTAGAATGAGTGTGTCCACATGGAGGTGTGCACACTGAACTGTTAGAATGAGTGTGTCCCTGCGGAGGTGTGCACACTGAACTGTTAGAATGAGTGTGTCCACATGGATGTGTGCACACTGAAGTGTTAGAATTTATCCACATGGAGGTGTGCACACTGAACTGTTAGAATGAGTGTGCCCACATGGAGGTGTGCATACTGAACTGTTAGAAAGAGTGTGCCCACATGGAGGTGTGCACACTGAACTGTTAGAATATGTCCACATGTGGGTGTGCACACTGTATTGTTAGAATGAGTGTGTCCACATGGAGGTGTGCACACTGAACTGTTAGAATGAGTGTGTCCACATGGAGGTGTGCACACTGAACTGTTAGAATGAGTGTGTCCACATGGAGGTGTGCACACTGAAGTGTTAGAAACTGTCCACATGGAGGTGTGCACACTGAAGTGTTAGAATGAGTGTGTCCACATGGAGGTGTGCACACTGAACTGTTAGAATGAGTGTGTCCACATGGAGGTGTGCACACTGAACTGTTAGAATGAGTGTGCCCACATGGAGGTGTGAAGTTTGAACTGTTAGAATGAGTGTGCCCACATGGAGGTGTGCACACTGAACTGTTAGAATGAGTGTGCCCACATGGAGGTGTGCACACTGAACTGTTAGAATGAGTGTGCCCACATGTAGGTGTGCACACTGAACTGTTAGAATGAGTGTGCCCACATGGAGGTGTGCACAATGAACTGTTAGAGTGAGTGTGTCCACATGGAGGTGTGCACACTGAACTGTTAGAATGAGTGTATCCCTGTGGAAATGTGCACACTGAACTGGTAGAATGAGTGTGTCCACATGGAGGTGTGCACACTGAATTGTTAGAATGAGTGTGTCCACATGGAGGTGTGCACACTGAACTGTTAGATTGTGTCCACATGGAGGTGTACACACTGAACTGTTAGAATGAGTGTGTCCCTGTGGAGGTGTGCCCACTGAAATGTTAGAATGAGTGTGTCCACATAGAGGTGTGCACACTGAACTGTTAGAATGAGTGTGTCCACATGGAGGTGTGCACACTGAACTATTAGAATGAGTGTGTCCACATGGAGGTGTGCACACTGAACTGTTAGAATGAGTGTGTCCCTGCGGAGGTGTGCACACTGAAATGTTAGAATGAGTGTGTCCACATGGATGTGTGCACACTGAAGTGTTAGAATTTATCCACATGGAGGTGTGCACACTGAACAGTTAGAATGAGTGTGCCCACATGGAGGTGTGCATACTGAACTGTTAGAAAGAGTGTGCCCACATGGAGGTGTGCACACTGAACTGTTAGAATGAGTGTGTCCACATGGAGGTGTGCACACTGAACTGTTAGAATGAGTGTGTCCACATGGAGGTGTGCACACTGAACTGTTAGAATATGTCCACATGGAGGTGTGCACACTGTATTGTTAGAATGAGTGTGTCCACATGGAGGTATGCACACTGAACTGTTAGAATGAGTGTGTCCACATGGAGGTGTGCACACTGAACTGTTAGAATGAGTGTGTCCACATGGAGGTCTGCACACTGAACTGTTAGAATGAGTGTGTCCACATGGAGGTGTGCACACTGAACTGTTAGAATGAGTGTGTCCACATGGAGGAGTGCACACTGAACTGTTAAAATGAGTGTGTCCACATGGAGGTGTGCACACTGAACTGTTAGAATGAGTGTGTCCACATGGAGGTGTGCACACTGAACTGTTAGAATGAGTGTGCCCACATGGAGGTGTGCACACTGAACTGTTAGAATGAGTGTGCCCACATGGAGGTGTGCACACTGAACTGTTAGAATGAGTGTGCCCACATGGAGGTGTGCACACTGAACTGTTAGAATGAGTGTGTCCACATGGAGGTGTGCACACTGAACTGTTAGAACGAGTGTGCCCACATGGAGTTGGGCACACTGAACTGTTAGAGTGAGTGTGTCCACATGGAGGTGTGCACACTGAACTGTTAGAATGTGTGTGTCCACTTGGAGGTGTGCACACTGAACTGTTAGAATGAGTGTGCCCACATGGAAGTGTGCACAATGAACTCTTTGAATGAGTGTGCCCACATGGAGGTGTGCACACTGAACTGTTAGAATGAGTGTGCCCACTTGGAGGTGTGCACACTGAACTGTTAGAATGAGTGTGTCCACATGGATGTGTGCACACTGAACTGTTAGAATGAGTGTGCCCACATGGAGGTGTGCACACTTAACTGTTAGAATGAGTATGTCCACATGGAGGTGTGCACACTGAACTGTTAGAATGAGTGTGCCCACATGGAGGTGTGCACACTGAACTGTTAGAAATAGTGTATCCCTGTGGAGATGTGCACACTGAACTGTTAGAATGAGTGTGTCCACATGGAGGTGTGCACACTGAACTGTTAGAATGAGTGTGTCCACATGGAGGTGTGCACACTGAACTCTTAGAATATGTCCACATGGAGGTGTGCACACTGTATTGTTAGAATGAGTGTGTCCATATGGAGGTGTGCACACTGAACTGTTAGAATGAGTGTGCCCACATGGAGGTGTGCACACTGAACTGTTAGAATGAGTGTGTCCACATGGAGGTGTGCACACTGAACTGTTAGATTGATTGTGTCCACATGGAGGTGTGCACACTGAAGTGTTAGAAACTGTCCACATGGAGGTGTGCACACTGAAGTGTTAGAATGAGTGTGTCAACATGGAGGTGTGCACACTGAACTGTTAGAATGAGTGTGTCCACATGGAGGTGTGCACACTGAACTGTTAGAATGAGTGTGTCCACATGGAGGTGTGCACACTGAACTGTTAGAATGAGTGTGCCCACATGGAGGTGTGCACACTGAAGTGTTAGAATTTATCCACATGGAGGTGTGCACACTGAACTGTTAGAATGAGTGTGCCCACATGGAGGTGTGCACACTGAACTGTTAGAATGAGTGTGCCCACATGGAGGTGTGCACACTGAACTGTTAGAATGAGTGTGCCCACATGGAGGTGTGCACACTGAACTGTTAGAATGAGTGTGTCCCTGTGGAGGTGTGCACACTGAACTATTAGAATGAGTGTGTCCACATGGAGGTGTGCACAATGAACTGTTAGAATGAGTGTGTCCACATGGAGGTGTGCACACTGAACTGTTAGAATGAGTGTGTCCACATGGAGGTGTGCACACTGAACTGTTAGAATGAGTGTGTCCCTGCGGAGGTGTGCACACTGAACTGTTAGAATGAGTGTGTCCACATGGATGTGTGCACACTGAAGTGTTAGAATTTATCCACATGGAGGTGTGCACACTGAACTGTTAGAATGAGTGTGCCCACATGGAGGTGTGCATACTGAACTGTTAGAAAGAGTGTGCCCACATGGAGGTGTGCACACTGAACTGTTAGAATATGTCCACATGTGGGTGTGCACACTGTATTGTTAGAATGAGTGTGTCCACATGGAGGTGTGCACACTGAACTGTTAGAATGAGTGTGTCCACATGGAGGTGTGCACACTGAACTGTTAGAATGAGTGTGTCCACATGGAGGTGTGCACACTGAACTGTTAGAATGAGTGTGCCCACATGGAGGTGTGCACACTGAACTGTTAGAAATAGTGTATCCCTGTGGAGATGTGCACACTGAACTGTTAGAATGAGTGTGTCCACATGGAGGTGTGCACACTGAACTGTTAGAATGAGTGTGTCCACATGGAGGTGTGCACACTGAACTCTTAGAATATGTCCACATGGAGGTGTGCACACTGTATTGTTAGAATGAGTGTGTCCATATGGAGGTGTGCACACTGAACTGTTAGAATGAGTGTGCCCACATGGAGGTGTGCACACTGAACTGTTAGAATGAGTGTGTCCACATGGAGGTGTGCACACTGAACTGTTAGAATGAGTGTGTCCACATGGAGGTGTGCACACTGAACTGTTAGAATGAGTGTGCCCACATGGAGGTGTGAAGTTTGAACTGTTAGAATGAGTGTGCCCACATGGAGGTGTGCACACTGAACTGTTAGAATGAGTGTGCCCACATGGAGGTGTGCACACTGAACTGTTAGAATGAGTGTGCCCACATGTAGGTGTGCACACTGAACTGTTAGAATGAGTGTGCCCACATGGAGGTGTGCACAATGAACTGTTAGAGTGAGTGTGTCCACATGGAGGTGTGCACACTGAACTGTTAGAATGAGTGTATCCCTGTGGAAATGTGCACACTGAACTGGTAGAATGAGTGTGTCCACATGGAGGTGTGCACACTGAATTGTTAGAATGAGTGTGTCCACATGGAGGTGTGCACACTGAACTGTTAGATTGTGCCCACATGGAGGTGTGCACACTGAACTGTTAGAATGAGTGTGTCCCTGTGGAGGTGTGCACACTGAACTATTAGAATGAGTGTGTCCACATGTAGGTGTGCACACTGAACTGTTAGAATGAGTGTGTCCCTGCGGAGGTGTGCACACTGAAATGTTAGAATGAGTGTGTCCACATGGATGTGTGCACACTGAAGTGTTAGAATTTATCCACATGGAGGTGTGCACACTGAACTGTTAGAATGAGTGTGCCCACATGGAGGTGTGCATACTGAACTGTTAGAAAGAGTGTGCCCACATGGAGGTGTGCACACTGAACTGTTAGAATGAGTGTGTCCACATGGAGGTGTGCACACTGAACTGTTAGAATGAGTGTGTCCACATGGAGGTGTGCACACTGAACTGTTAGAATATGTCCACATGGAGGTGTGCACACTGTATTGTTAGAATGAGTGTGTCCACATGGAGGTGTGCACACTGAACTGTTAGAATGAGTGTGTCCACATGGAGGTGTGCACACTGAACTGTTAGAATGAGTGTGTCCACATGCAGGTCTGCACACTGAACTGTTAGAATGAGTGTGTCCACATGGAGGTGTGCACACTGAACTGTTAGAATGAGTGTGTCCACATGGAGGTGTGCACACTGAACTGTTAAAATGAGTGTGTCCACATGGAGATGTGCACACTGAACTGTTAGAATGAGTGTGTCCACATGGAGGTGTGCACACTGAACTGTTAGAATGAGTGTGCCCACATGGAGGTGTGCACACTGAACTGTTAGAATGAGTGTGCCCACATGTAGGTGTGCACACTGAACTGTTAGAATGAGTGTGTCCACATGGAGGTGTGCACACTGAACTGTTAGAATGAGTGTGTCCACATGGAGGTGTGCACACTGAACTGTTAGAATGAGTGTGCTCACATGGAGGTGTGCACACTGAACTGTTAGAATGAGTGTGCCCACATGGAGGTGTGCACACTGAACTGTTAGAATGAGTGTGCCCACATGGAGGTGTGCACACTGAACTGTTAGAATGAGTGTGTCCACATGGAGGTGTGCACACTAAACTCTTAGAATGAGTGTGCCCACATGGAGTTGGGCACACTGAACTGTTAGAATGACTGTGTCCACTTGAAGGTGTGCACACTGAACTGTTAGAATGAGTGTGTCCACAAGGAGTAGTGCACACTGAACTGTTAGAATGACTGTGCCCACATGGAGGTGTGCACACTGAACTGTTAGAATGAGTGTGTCCCTGTGAAGGTGTGCACAATGAACTGTTAGAATGAGTGTGTCCACATGGAGGTGTGCACACTGAACTGTTAGAATGTGTGTGTCCACTTGGAGGTGTGCACACTGAACTGTTAGAATGAGTGTGCCCACATGGAAGTGTGCACAATGAACTCTTTGAATGAGTGTGCCCACATGGAGGTGTGCACACTGAACTGTTAGAATGAGTGTGCCCACTTGGAGGTGTGCACACTGAACTGTTAGAATGAGTGTGTCCACATGGAGGTGTGCACACTGAACTGTTAGAATGAGTGTGCCCACATGGAGGTGTGCACAGTGAACTGTTAGAAATAGTGTATCCCTGTGGAGATGTGCACACTGAACTGTTAGAATGAGTGTGTCCACATGGAGGTGTGCACACTGAACTGTTAGAATGAGTGTGTCCACATGGAGGTGTGCACACTGAACTCTTAGAATATGTCCACATGGAGGTGTGCACACTGTATTGTTAGAATGAGTGTGTCCACATGGAGGTGTGCACACTGAACTGTTAGAATGAGTGTGTCCACATGGATGTGTGCACACTGAACTGTTAGAATGAGTGTGTCCACATGGAGGTGTGCACACTGAACTGTTAGATTGATTGTGTCCCCATGGAGGTGTGCACAATGAACTGTTAGAATGACTGTGTCCCTGTGGAGGTGTGCACACTGAAATGTTAGAATGAGTGTGTCCACATGGATGTGTGCACACTGAAGAGTTAGAATTTATCCACATGGAGGTGTGCACACTGAACTGTTAGAATGAGTGTGTCCACATCGAGGTGTGCACACTGAACTGTTAGAATGAGTGTGTCCACATGGAGGTCTGCACACTGAACTGTTAGAATGAGTGTGTCCACATGGAGGTTTGCACACTGAACTGTTAGAATGAGTGTTCCACATGGAGGTGTGCATACTGAACTGTTAGAATGAGAGTGCCCACATGGAGGTGTGCACACTGAATTGTTAGATTGAGTGTTCAACATGGAGGTGTGCACACTGAACTGTTAGAATGAGTGTGTCCACATGGAGGTGTGCACACTGAACTGTTAGAATGAGTGTGTCCACATGGAGGTGTGCACACTGAAATGTTAGAATGAGTGTGTCCCTGTGGAGGTGTGCAAACTGAACTGTTAGAATGAGTGTGTCCACATGGAGGTGTGCACACTGAACTGTTAGAATGAGTGTGTCCGCATGGAGGTGTGCACACTGAACTGTTAGAATGAGTGTGTCCACATGGAGTTTTGCACACTGAACTGTTAGAATTAGTGTATCAATGTGGAGATATGCACACTGAACTGTTAGAATGAGTGTGTCCACATGGAGGTGTGCACACTGAACTGTTAGAATGAGTGTGTCCACATGGCGGTGTGCACCCTGAACTGTTAGAATATGTCCACATGGAGGTATGCACACTGTATTGTTAGAATGAGTGTGTCCACATGGAGGTGTGCACACTGAACTGTTAGAATGAGTGTGTCCACATGGAGGTGTGCACACTGAACTGTTAGAATGAGTGTGTCCACATGGAGGTCTGCACACTGAACTGTTAGAATGAGTGTGTCCACATGGAGGTGTGCACACTGAACTGTTAGAATGAGTGTGTCCACATGGAGGTGTGCACACTGAAGTGTTAGAAACTGTCCACATGGAGGTGTGCACACTGAAGTGTTAGAATGAGTGTGTCCACATGGAGGTGTGCACACTGAACTGTTAGAATGAGTGTGTCCACATGGAGGTGTGCACACTGAACTGTTAGAATGAGTGTGTCCACATGGAGGTGTGCACACTGAACTGTTAGAATGAGTGTGCCCACATGGAGGTGTGCACACTGAACTGTTAGAATGAGTGTGCCCACATGGAGGTGTGCACCCTGAACTGTTAGAATGAGTGTGCCCACATGGAGGTGTGCACACTGAACTGTTAGAATGAGTGTGCCCACATGGAGGTGTGCACACTGAACTGTTAGAATGAGTGTGCCAACATGGAGTTGTGCACACTAAACTGTTAGAGTGAGTGTGTCCACATGGAGGTGTGCACACTGAACTGTTAGAATGAGTGTATCCCTCTGGAAATGTGCACACTGAACTGGTAGAATGAGTGTGTCCACATGGAGGTGTGCACACTGAATTGTTAGAATGAGTGTGTCCACCTGGAGGTGTGCACACTGAACTGTTAGAATGAGTGTGTCCACATGGATATGTGCACACTGAACTGTTAGATTGTGTCCACATGGAGGTGTGCACACTGAACCGTTAGAATGAGTGTGTCCCTGTGGAGGTGTGCACACTGAAATGTTAGAATGAGTGTGTCCACAAGGAGGTGTGCACACTGAACTGTTAGAATGAGTGTGTCCACATGGAGGTGTGCACACTGAACTGTTAGAATGAGTGTGCCCACATGGAGGTGTGCACACTGAACTGTTAGAATGAGTGTGCCCACATGGAGGTGTGCACACTGAACTGTTAGAATGAGTGTGCCCACATGGAGGTGTGCACACTGAACTGTTAGAATGAGTGTGTCCACATGGAGGTGTGCACACTGAACTGTTAGAATGAGTGTGCCCACATGGAGTTGGGCACACTGAACTGTTAGAATGACTGTGTCCACTTGAAGGTGTGCACACTGAACTGTTAGAATGAGTGTGTCCACAAGGAGTAGTGCACACTGAACTGTTAGAATGACTGTGCCCACATGGAGGTGTGCACACTGAACTGTTAGAATGAGTGTGTCCCTGTGAAGGTGTGCACAATGAACTTTTAGAATGAGTGTGTCCACATGGAGGTGTGCACACTGAACTGTTAGAATGTGTGTGTCCACTTGGAGGTGTGCACACTGAACTGTTAGAATGAGTGTGCCCACATGGAAGTGTGCACAATGAACTCTTTGAATGAGTGTGCCCACATGATTGTGTGCACACTGAACTGTTAGAATGAGTGTGCCCACATGGAGGTGTGCACACTGAACTGTTAGAATGAGTGTGTCCACATGGAGGTGTGCACACTGAACTGTTAGAATGAGTGTGTCCACATGGAGGTGTGCACACTGAACTGTTAGAATGAGTGTGTCCACATGGAGGTGTGCACACTGAACTGTTAGAATGAGTGTGTCCACATGGAGGTGTGCACACTGAACTGTTAGAATGAGTGTGTCCACATGGAGGTGTGCACACTGAACTGTTAGAATGAGTGTGCCCACATGGAGGTGTGCACACTGAACTGTTAGAATGAGTGTGCCCACATGGAGGTGTGCACACTGAACTGTTAGAATGAGTGTGCCCACATGGAGGTGTGCACACTGAACTGTTAGAATGAGTGTGTCCACATGGAGGTGTGCACACTAAACTCTTAGAATGAGTGTGCCCACATGGAGTTGGGCACACTGAACTGTTAGAATGACTGTGTCCACTTGAAGGTGTGCACACTGAACTGTTAGAATGAGTGTGTCCACAAGGAGTAGTGCACACTGAACTGTTAGAATGACTGTGCCCACATGGAGGTGTGCACACTGAACTGTTAGAATGAGTGTGTCCCTGTGAAAGTGTGCACAATGAACTGTTAGAATGAGTGTGTCCCCATGGAGGTGTGCACACTGAACTGTTAGAATGTGTGTGTCCACTTGGAGGTGTGCACACTGAACTGTTAGAATGAGTGTGCCCACATGGAAGTGTGCACAATGAACTCTTTGAATGAGTGTGCCCACATGGAGGTGTGCACACTGAACTGTTAGAATGAGTGTGCCCACTTGGAGGTGTGCACACTGAACTGTTAGAATGAGTGTGTCCACATGGAGGTGTGCACACTGAACTGTTAGAATGAGTGTGTCCACATGGAGGTGTGCACACTGAACTGTTAGAATGAGTGTGTCCACATGGAGGTGTGCACACTGAACTGTTAGAATGAGTGTGCCCACATGGAGGTGTGCACACTGAACTGTTAGAATGAGTGTGCCCACATGGAGGTGTGCACACTGAACTGTTAGAATGAGTGTGCCCACATGGAGGTGTGCACACTGAACTGTTAGAATGAGTGTGTCCACATGGAGGTGTGCACACTGAACTGTTAGAATGAGTGTGCCCACATGGAGTTGGGCACACTGAACTGTTAGAATGACTGTGTCCACTTGAAGGTGTGCACACTGAACTGTTAGAATGAGTGTGTCCACAAGGAGTAGTGCACACTGAACTGTTAGAATGACTGTGCCCACATGGAGGTGTGCACACTGAACTGTTAGAATGAGTGTGTCCCTGTGAAGGTGTGCACAATGAACTGTTAGAATGAGTGTGTCCACATGGAGGTGTGCACACTGAACTGTTAGAATGTGTGTGTCCACTTGGAGGTGTGCACACTGAACTGTTAGAATGAGTGTGCCCACATGGAAGTGTGCACAATGAACTCTTTGAATGAGTGTGCCCACATGATTGTGTGCACACTGAACTGTTAGAATGAGTGTGCCCACATGGAGTTGGGCACACTGAACTGTTAGAATGACTGTGTCCACTTGAAGGTGTGCACACTGAACTGTTAGAATGAGTGTGTCCACAAGGAGTAGTGCACACTGAACTGTTAGAATGACTGTGCCCACATGGAGGTGTGCACACTGAACTGTTAGAATGAGTGTGTCCCTGTGAAGGTGTGCACAATGAACTGTTAGAATGAGTGTGTCCACATGGAGGTGTGCACACTGAACTGTTAGAATGTGTGTGTCCACTTGGAGGTGTGCACACTGAACTGTTAGAATGAGTGTGCCCACATGGAAGTGTGCACAATGAACTCTTTGAATGAGTGTGCCCACATGGAGGTGTGCACACTGAACTGTTAGAATGAGTGTGCCCACTTGGAGGTGTGCACACTGAACTGTTAATATGAGTGTGTCCACATGGAGGTGTGCACACTGAACTGTTAGAATGAGTGTGTCCACATGGAGGTGTGCACAATGAACTGTTAGAATGAGTGTGTCCACATGGAGGTGTGCACACTGAACTGTTAGAATGAGTGTGTCCACATGGAGGTCTGCACACTGAACTGTTAGAATGAGTGTGTCCACATGGAGGTGTGCACACTGAACTGATAGAATGAGTGTGTCCACATGGAGGTGTGCACACTGAAGTGTTAGAATGAGTGTGTCCACATGGAGGTGTGCACACTGAACTGTTAGAATGTGTGTGTCCACTTGGAGGTGTGCACACTGAACTGTTAGAATGAGTGTGCCCACATGGAAGTGTTCACAATGAACTCTTTGAATGAGTGTGCCCACATGGAGGTGTGCACACTGAACTGTTAGAATGAGTGTGCCCACTTGGAGGTGTGCACACTGAACTGTTAATATGAGTGTGTCCACATGGAGGTGTGCACACTGAACTGTTAGAATGAGTGTGTCCACATGGAGGTGTGCACAATGAACTGTTAGAATGAGTGTGTCCACATGGAGGTGTGCACACTGAACTGTTAGAATGAGTGTGTCCACATGGAGGTCTGCACACTGAACTGTTAGAATGAGTGTGTCCACATGGAGGTGTGCACACTGAACTGATAGAATGAGTGTGTCCACATGGAGGTGTGCACACTGAAGTGTTAGAAACTGTCCACATGGAGGTGTGCACACTGAAGTGTTAGAATGAGTGTGTCCACATGGAGGTGTGCACACTGAACTGTTAGAATGAGTGTGTCCACATGGAGGTGTGCACACTGAACTGTTAGAATGAGTGTGTCCACATGGAGGTGTGCACACTGAACTGTTAGAATGAGTGTGCCCACATGGAGGTGTGCAGACTGAACTGTTAGAATGAGTGTGCCCACATGGAGGTGTGCACCCTGAACTGTTAGAATGATTGTGCCCACATGGAGGTGTGCACAGTGAACTGTTAGAATGAGTGTGCCCACATGGAGGTGTGCACACTGAACTGTTAGAATGAGTGTGTCCACATGGAGTTTTGCACACTGAACTGTTAGAATTAGTGTATCAATGTGGAGATATGCACACTGAACTGTTAGAATGAGTGTGTCCACATGGAGGTGTGCACACTGAACTGTTAGAATGAGTGTGTCCACATGGCGGTGTGCACACTGAACTGTTAGAATATGTCCACATGGAGGTGTGCACACTGTATTGTTAGAATGAGTGTGTCCACATGGAGGTGTGCACACTGAACTGTTAGAATGAGTGTGTCCACATGGAGGTGTGCACACTGAACTGTTAGAATGAGTGTGTCCACATGGAGGTCTGCACACTGAACTGTTAGAATGAGTGTGTCCACATGGAGGTGTGCACACTGAACTGTTAGAATGAGTGTGTCCACATGGAGGTGTGCACACTGAAGTGTTAGAAACTGTCCACATGGAGGTGTGCACACTGAAGTGTTAGAATGAGTGTGTCCACATGGAGGTGTGCACACTGAACTGTTAGAATGAGTGTGTCCACATGGAGGTGTGCACACTGAACTGTTAGAATGAGTGTGTCCACATGGAGGTGTGCACACTGAACTGTTAGAATGAGTGTGCCCACATGGAGGTGTGCACCCTGAACTGTTAGAATGAGTGTGCCCACATGGAGGTGTGCACCCTGAACTGTTAGAATGAGTGTGCCCACATGGAGGTGTGCACACTGAACTGTTAGAATGAGTGTGCCCACATGGAGTTGGGCACACTGAACTGTTAGAATGACTGTGTCCACTTGAAGGTGTGCACACTGAACTGTTAGAATGAGTGTGTCCACAAGGAGTAGTGCACACTGAACTGTTAGAATGACTGTGCCCACATGGAGGTGTGCACACTGAACTGTTAGAATGAGTGTGTCCCTGTGAAGGTGTGCACAATGAACTGTTAGAATGAGTGTGTCCACATGGAGGTGTGCACACTGAACTGTTAGAATGTGTGTGTCCACTTGGAGGTGTGCACACTGAACTGTTAGAATGAGTGTGCCCACATGGAAGTGTGCACAATGAACTCTTTGAATGAGTGTGCCCACATGATTGTGTGCACACTGAACTGTTAGAATGAGTGTGCCCACTTGGAGGTGTGCACACTGAACTGTTAGAATGAGTGTGTCCACAAGGAGTAGTGCACACTGAACTGTTAGAATGACTGTGCCCACATGGAGGTGTGCACACTGAACTGTTAGAATGAGTGTGTCCCTGTGAAGGTGTGCACAATGAACTGTTAGAATGAGTGTGTCCACATGGAGGTGTGCACACTGAACTGTTAGAATGTGTGTGTCCACTTGGAGGTGTGCACACTGAACTGTTAGAATGAGTGTGCCCACATGGAAGTGTGCACAATGAACTCTTTGAATGAGTGTGCCCACATGGAGGTGTGCACACTGAACTGTTAGAATGAGTGTGCCCACTTGGAGGTGTGCACACTGAACTGTTAATATGAGTGTGTCCACATGGAGGTGTGCACACTGAACTGTTAGAATGAGTGTGTCCACATGGAGGTGTGCACAATGAACTGTTAGAATGAGTGTGTCCACATGGAGGTGTGCACACTGAACTGTTAGAATGAGTGTGTCCACATGGAGGTCTACACACTGAACTGTTAGAATGAGTGTGTCCACATGGAGGTGTGCGCACTGAACTGATAGAATGAGTGTGTCCACATGGAGGTGTGCACACTGAAGTGTTAGAAACTGTCCACATGGAGGTGTGCACACTGAAGTGTTAGAATGAGTGTGTCCACATGGAGGTGTGCACACTGAACTGTTAGAATGTGTGTGTCCACTTGGAGGTGTGCACACTGAACTGTTAGAATGAGTGTGCCCACATGGAAGTGTTCACAATGAACTCTTTGAATGAGTGTGCCCACATGGAGGTGTGCACACTGAACTGTTAGAATGAGTGTGCCCACTTGGAGGTGTGCACACTGAACTGTTAATATGAGTGTGTCCACATGGAGGTGTGCACACTGAACTGTTAGAATGAGTGTGTCCACATGGAGGTGTGCACAATGAACTGTTAGAATGAGTGTGTCCACATGGAGGTGTGCACACTGAACTGTTAGAATGAGTGTGTCCACATGGAGGTCTGCACACTGAACTGTTAGAATGAGTGTGTCCACATGGAGGTGTGCACACTGAACTGATAGAATGAGTGTGTCCACATGGAGGTGTGCACACTGAAGTGTTAGAAACTGTCCACATGGAGGTGTGCACACTGAAGTGTTAGAATGAGTGTGTCCACATGGAGGTGTGCACACTGAACTGTTAGAATGAGTGTGTCCACATGGAGGTGTGCACACTGAACTGTTAGAATGAGTGTGTCCACATGGAGGTGTGCACACTGAACTGTTAGAATGAGTGTGCCCACATGGAGGTGTGCAGACTGAACTGTTAGAATGATTGTGCCCACATGGAGGTGTGCACAGTGAACTGTTAGAATGAGTGTGCCCACATGGAGGTGTGCACACTGAACTGTTAGAATGAGTGTGTCCACATGGAGGTGTGCACAATGAACTGTTAGAATGAGTGTGTCCACATGGAGGTGTGCACACTGAACTGTTAGAATGAGTGTGTCCACATGGAGGTGTGCACACTGAACTGGTAGAATGAGTGTGCCCACATGGAGGTGTGCACAGTGAACTGTTAGAATGAGTGTGCCCACATGGAGGTGTGCACCCTGAACTGTTAGAATGATTGTGCCCACATGGAGGTGTGCACAGTGAACTGTTAGAATGAGTGTGCCCACATGGAGGTGTGCACACTGAACTGTTAGAATGAGTGTGTCCACATGGAGTTTTGCACACTGAACTGTTAGAATTAGTGTATCAATGTGGAGATATGCACACTGAACTGTTAGAATGAGTGTGTCCACATGGAGGTGTGCACACTGAACTGTTAGAATGAGTGTGTCCACATGGCGGTGTGCACACTGAACTGTTAGAATATGTCCACATGGAGGTGTGCACACTGTATTGTTAGAATGAGTGTGTCCACATGGAGGTGTGCACACTGAACTGTTAGAATGAGTGTGTCCACATGGAGGTGTGCACACTGAACTGTTAGAATGAGTGTGTCCACATGGAGGTCTGCACACTGAACTGTTAGAATGAGTGTGTCCACATGGAGGTGTGCACACTGAACTGTTAGAATGAGTGTGTCCACATGGAGGTGTGCACACTGAAGTGTTAGAAACTGTCCACATGGAGGTGTGCACACTGAAGTGTTAGAATGAGTGTGTCCACATGGAGGTGTGCACACTGAACTGTTAGAATGAGTGTGTCCACATGGAGGTGTGCACACTGAACTGTTAGAATGAGTGTGTCCACATGGAGGTGTGCACACTGAACTGTTAGAATGAGTGTGCCCACATGGAGGTGTGCACACTGAACTGTTAGAATGAGTGTGCCCACATGGAGGTGTGCACCCTGAACTGTTAGAATGAGTGTGCCCACATGGAGGTGTGCACACTGAACTGTTAGAATGAGTGTGCCCACATGGAGGTGTGCACACTGAACTGTTAGAATGAGTGTGCCAACATGGAGTTGTGCACACTAAACTGTTAGAGTGAGTGTGTCCACATGGAGGTGTGCACACTGAACTGTTAGAATGAGTGTATCCCTCTGGAAATGTGCACACTGAACTGGTAGAATGAGTGTGTCCACATGGAGGTGTGCACACTGAATTGTTAGAATGAGTGTGTCCACATGGAGGTGTGCACACTGAACTGTAAGAATGAGTGTGTCCACATGGATATGTGCACACTGAACTGTTAGATTGTGTCCACATGGAGGTGTGCACACTGAACCGTTAGAATGAGTGTGTCCCTGTGGAGGTGTGCACACTGAAATGTTAGAATGAGTGTGTCCACAAGGAGGTGTGCACACTGAACTGTTAGAATGAGTGTGTCCACATGGAGGTGTGCACACTGAACTGTTAGAATGAGTGTGTCCACATGGAGGTGTGCACACTGAACTGTTAGAATGAGTGTGTCCACATGGAGGTGTGCACACTGAACTGTTAGAATGAGTGTGCCCACATGGAGGTGTGCACACTGAACTGTTAGAATGAGTGTGCCCACATGGAGGTGTGCACACTGAACTGTTAGAATGAGTGTGCCCACATGGAGGTGTGCACACTGAACTGTTAGAATGAGTGTGTCCACATGGAGTTGTGCACACTGAACTGTTAGAATGAGTGTGCCCACATGGAGTTGGGCACACTGAACTGTTAGAATGACTGTGTCCACTTGAAGGTGTGCACACTGAACTGTTAGAATGAGTGTGTCCACAAGGAGTAGTGCACACTGAACTGTTAGAATGACTGTGCCCACATGGAGGTGTGCACACTGAACTGTTAGAATGAGTGTGTCCCTGTGAAGGTGTGCACAATGAACTGTTAGAATGAGTGTGTCCACATGGAGGTGTGCACAGTGAACTGTTAGAATGTGTGTGTCCACTTGGAGGTGTGCACACTGAACTGTTAGAATGAGTGTGCCCACGTGGAAGTGTGCACAATGAACTCTTTGAATGAGTGTGCCCACATGATTGTGTGCACACTGAACTGTTAGAATGAGTGTGCCCACATGGAGGTGTGCACACTGAACTGTTAGAATGAGTGTGTCCACATGGAGGTGTGCACACTGAACTGTTAGAATGAGTGTGTCCACATGGAGGTGTGCACACTGAACTGTTAGAATGAGTGTGTCCACATGGAGGTGTGCACACTGAACTGTTAGAATGAGTGTGTCCACATGGAGGTGTGCACACTGAACTGTTAGAATGAGTGTGCCCACATGGAGGTGTGCACACTGAACTGTTAGAATGAGTGTGCCCACATGGAGGTGTGCACACTGAACTGTTAGAATGAGTGTGTCCACATGGAGGTGTGCACACTAAACTCTTAGAATGAGTGTGCCCACATGGAGTTGGGCACACTGAACTGTTAGAATGACTGTGTCCACTTGAAGGTGTGCACACTGAACTGTTAGAATGAGTGTGTCCACAAGGAGTAGTGCACACTGAACTGTTAGAATGACTGTGCCCACATGGAGGTGTGCACACTGAACTGTTAGAATGAGTGTGTCCCTGTGAAGGTGTGCACAATGAACTGTTAGAATGAGTGTGTCCACATGGAGGTGTGCACACTGAACTGTTAGAATGTGTGTGTCCACTTGGAGGTGTGCACACTGAACTGTTAGAATGAGTGTGCCCACATGGAAGTGTGCACAATGAACTCTTTGAATGAGTGTGCCCACATGGAGGTGTGCACACTGAACTGTTAGAATGAGTGTGCCCACTTGGAGGTGTGCACACTGAACTGTTAGAATGAGTGTGTCCACATGGAGGTGTGCACACTGAACTGTTAGAATGAGTGTGTCCACATGGAGGTGTGCACACTGAACTGTTAGAATGAGTGTGTCCACATGGAGGTGTGCACACTGAACTGTTAGAATGAGTGTGCCCACATGGAGGTGTGCACACTGAACTGTTAGAATGAGTGTGCCCACATGGAGGTGTGCACACTGAACTGTTAGAATGAGTGTGCCCACATGGAGGTGTGCACACTGAACTGTTAGAATGAGTGTGTCCACATGGAGGTGTGCACACTGAACTGTTAGAATGAGTGTGCCCACATGGAGTTGGGCACACTGAACTGTTAGAATGACTGTGTCCACTTGAAGGTGTGCACACTGAACTGTTAGAATGAGTGTGTCCACAAGGAGTAGTGCACACTGAACTGTTAGAATGACTGTGCCCACATGGAGGTGTGCACACTGAACTGTTAGAATGAGTGTGTCCCTGTGAAGGTGTGCACAATGAACTGTTAGAATGAGTGTGTCCACATGGAGGTGTGCACACTGAACTGTTAGAATGTGTGTGTCCACTTGGAGGTGTGCACACTGAACTGTTAGAATGAGTGTGCCCACATGGAAGTGTGCACAATGAACTCTTTGAATGAGTGTGCCCACATGATTGTGTGCACACTGAACTGTTAGAATGAGTGTGCCCACTTGGAGGTGTGCACACTGAACTGTTAGAATGAGTGTGTCCACATGGAGGTGTGCACACTGAACTGTTAGAATGAGTGTGTCCACATGGAGGTGTGCACACTGAACTGTTAGAATGAGTGTGTCCACATGGAGGTGTGCACACTGAACTGTTAGAATGAGTGTGTCCACATGGAGGTGTGCACACTGAACTGTTAGAATGAGTGTGTCCACATGGAGGTGTGCACACTGAACTGTTAGAATGAGTGTGCCCACATGGAGGTGTGCACACTGAAGTGTTAGAATGAGTGTGTCCACATGGAGGTGTGCACACTGAACTGTTAGAATGAGTGTGCCCACATGGAGGTGTGCACACTGAACTGTTAGAATGAGTGTGTCCACATGGAGGTGTGCACACTGAACTGTTAGAATGAGTGTGCCCACATGGAGTTGGGCACACTGAACTGTTAGAATGACTGTGTCCACTTGAAGGTGTGCACACTGAACTGTCAGAATGAGTGTGTCCACAAGGAGTAGTGCACACTGAACTGTTAGAATGACTGTGCCCACATGGAGGTGTGCACACTGAACTGTTAGAATGAGTGTGTCCCTGTGAAGGTGTGCACAATGAACTGTTAGAATGTGTGTGTCCACATGGAGGTGTGCACAGTGAACTGTTAGAATGTGTGTGTCCACTTGGAGGTGTGCACACTGAACTGTTAGAATGAGTGTGCCCACATGGAAGTGTGCACAATGAACTCTTTGAATGAGTGTGCCCACATGATTGTGTGCACACTGAACTGTTAGAATGAGTGTGCCCACATGGAGGTGTGCACACTGAACTGTTAGAATGAGTGTGTCCACATGGAGGTGTGCACACTGAACTGTTAGAATGAGTGTGTCCACATGGAGGTGTGCACACTGAACTGTTAGAATGAGTGTGTCCACATGGAGGTGTGCACACTGAACTGTTAGAATGAGTGTGTCCACATGGAGGTGTGCACACTGAACTGTTAGAATGAGTGTGCTCACATGGAGGTGTGCACACTGAACTGTTAGAATGAGTGTGCCCACATGGAGGTGTGCACACTGAACTGTTAGAATGAGTGTGCCCACATGGAGGTGTGCACACTGAACTGTTAGAATGAGTGTGTCCACATGGAGGTGTGCACACTAAACTCTTAGAATGAGTGTGCCCACATGGAGTTGGGCACACTGAACTGTTAGAATGACTGTGTCCACTTGAAGGTGTGCACACTGAACTGTTAGAATGAGTGTGTCCACAAGGAGTAGTGCACACTGAACTGTTAGAATGACTGTGCCCACATGGAGGTGTGCACACTGAACTGTTAGAATGAGTGTGTCCCTGTGAAGGTGTGCACAATGAACTGTTAGAATGAGTGTGTCCACATGGAGGTGTGCACACTGAACTGTTAGAATGTGTGTGTCCACTTGGAGGTGTGCACACTGAACTGTTAGAATGAGTGTGCCCACATGGAAGTGTGCACAATGAACTCTTTGAATGAGTGTGCCCACATGGAGGTGTGCACACTGAACTGTTAGAATGAGTGTGCCCACTTGGAGGTGTGCACACTGAACTGTTAGAATGAGTGTGTCCACATGGAGGTGTGCACACTGAACTGTTAGAATGAGTGTGTCCACATGGAGGTGTGCACACTGAACTGTTAGAATGAGTGTGTCCACATGGAGGTGTGCACACTGAACTGTTAGAATGAGTGTGTCCACATGGAGGTGTGCACACTGAACTGTTAGAATGAGTGTGCCCACATGGAGGTGTGCACACTGAACTGTTAGAATGAGTGTGCCCACATGGAGGTGTGCACACTGAACTGTTAGAATGAGTGTGTCCACATGGAGGTGTGCACACTGAACTGTTAGAATGAGTGTGCCCACATGGAGTTGGGCACACTGAACTGTTAGAATGACTGTGTCCACTTGAAGGTGTGCACACTGAACTGTTAGAATGAGTGTGTCCACAAGGAGTAGTGCACACTGAACTGTTAGAATGACTGTGCCCACATGGAGGTGTGCACACTGAACTGTTAGAATGAGTGTGTCCCTGTGAAGGTGTGCACAATGAACTGTTAGAATGAGTGTGTCCACATGGAGGTGTGCACACTGAACTGTTAGAATGTGTGTGTCCACTTGGAGGTGTGCACACTGAACTGTTAGAATGAGTGTGCCCACATGGAAGTGTGCACAATGAACTCTTTGAATGAGTGTGCCCACATGATTGTGTGCACACTGAACTGTTAGAATGAGTGTGCCCACTTGGAGGTGTGCACACTGAACTGTTAGAATGAGTGTGTCCACATGGAGGTGTGCACACTGAACTGTTAGAATGAGTGTGTCCACATGGAGGTGTGCACACTGAACTGTTAGAATGAGTGTGTCCACATGGAGGTGTGCACACTGAACTGTTAGAATGAGTGTGTCCACATGGAGGTGTGCACACTGAACTGTTAGAATGAGTGTGCCCACATGGAGGTGTGCACACTGAACTGTTAGAATGAGTGTGCCCACATGGAGGTGTGCACACTGAACTGTTAGAATGAGTGTGCCCACATGGAGGTGTGCACACTGAACTGTTAGAATGAGTGTGTCCACATGGAGGTGTGCACACTGAACTGTTAGAATGAGTGTGCCCACATGGAGTTGGGCACACTGAACTGTTAGAATGACTGTGTCCACTTGAAGGTGTGCACACTGAACTGTCAGAATGAGTGTGTCCACAAGGAGTAGTGCACACTGAACTGTTAGAATGACTGTGCCCACATGGAGGTGTGCACACTGAACTGTTAGAATGAGTGTGTCCCTGTGAAGGTGTGCACAATGAACTGTTAGAATGTGTGTGTCCACATGGAGGTGTGCACAGTGAACTGTTAGAATGTGTGTGTCCACTTGGAGGTGTGCACACTGAACTGTTAGAATGAGTGTGCCCACATGGAAGTGTGCACAATGAACTCTTTGAATGAGTGTGCCCACATGATTGTGTGCACACTGAACTGTTAGAATGAGTGTGCCCACATGGAGGTGTGCACACTGAACTGTTAGAATGAGTGTGTCCACATGGAGGTGTGCACACTGAACTGTTAGAATGAGTGTGTCCACATGGAGGTGTGCACACTGAACTGTTAGAATGAGTGTGTCCACATGGAGGTGTGCACACTGAACTGTTAGAATGAGTGTGTCCACATGGAGGTGTGCACACTGAACTGTTAGAATGAGTGTGCTCACATGGAGGTGTGCACACTGAACTGTTAGAATGAGTGTGCCCACATGGAGGTGTGCACACTGAACTGTTAGAATGAGTGTGCCCACATGGAGGTGTGCACACTGAACTGTTAGAATGAGTGTGTCCACATGGAGGTGTGCACACTAAACTCTTAGAATGAGTGTGCCCACATGGAGTTGGGCACACTGAACTGTTAGAATGACTGTGTCCACTTGAAGGTGTGCACACTGAACTGTTAGAATGAGTGTGTCCACAAGGAGTAGTGCACACTGAACTGTTAGAATGACTGTGCCCACATGGAGGTGTGCACACTGAACTGTTAGAATGAGTGTGTCCCTGTGAAGGTGTGCACAATGAACTGTTAGAATGAGTGTGTCCACATGGAGGTGTGCACACTGAACTGTTAGAATGTGTGTGTCCACTTGGAGGTGTGCACACTGAACTGTTAGAATGAGTGTGCCCACATGGAAGTGTGCACAATGAACTCTTTGAATGAGTGTGCCCACATGGAGGTGTGCACACTGAACTGTTAGAATGAGTGTGCCCACTTGGAGGTGTGCACACTTAACTGTTAGAATGAGTGTGTCCACATGGAGGTGTGCACACTGAACTGTTAGAATGAGTGTGTCCACATGGAGGTGTGCACACTGAACTGTTAGAATGAGTGTGTCCACATGGAGGTGTGCACACTGAACTGTTAGAATGAGTGTGCCCACATGGAGGTGTGCACACTGAACTGTTAGAATGAGTGTGCCCACATGGAGGTGTGCACACTGAACTGTTAGAATGAGTGTGCCCACATGGAGGTGTGCACACTGAACTGTTAGAATGAGTGTGTCCACATGGAGGTGTGCACACTGAACTGTTAGAATGAGTGTGCCCACATGGAGTTGGGCACACTGAACTGTTAGAATGACTGTGTCCACTTGAAGGTGTGCACACTGAACTGTCAGAATGAGTGTGTCCACAAGGAGTAGTGCACACTGAACTGTTAGAATGACTGTGCCCACATGGAGGTGTGCACACTGAACTGTTAGAATGAGTGTGTCCCTGTGAAGGTGTGCACAATGAACTGTTAGAATGTGTGTGTCCACATGGAGGTGTGCACAGTGAACTGTTAGAATGTGTGTGTCCACTTGGAGGTGTGCACACTGAACTGTTAGAATGAGTGTGCCCACATGGAAGTGTGCACAATGAACTCTTTGAATGAGTGTGCCCACATGATTGTGTGCACACTGAACTGTTAGAATGAGTGTGCCCACATGGAGGTGTGCACACTGAACTGTTAGAATGAGTGTGTCCACATGGAGGTGTGCACACTGAACTGTTAGAATGAGTGTGTCCACATGGAGGTGTGCACACTGAACTGTTAGAATGAGTGTGTCCACATGGAGGTGTGCACACTGAACTGTTAGAATGAGTGTGTCCACATGGAGGTGTGCACACTGAACTGTTAGAATGAGTGTGCTCACATGGAGGTGTGCACACTGAACTGTTAGAATGAGTGTGCCCACATGGAGGTGTGCACACTGAACTGTTAGAATGAGTGTGCCCACATGGAGGTGTGCACACTGAACTGTTAGAATGAGTGTGTCCACATGGAGGTGTGCACACTAAACTCTTAGAATGAGTGTGCCCACATGGAGTTGGGCACACTGAACTGTTAGAATGACTGTGTCCACTTGAAGGTGTGCACACTGAACTGTTAGAATGAGTGTGTCCACAAGGAGTAGTGCACACTGAACTGTTAGAATGACTGTGCCCACATGGAGGTGTGCACACTGAACTGTTAGAATGAGTGTGTCCCTGTGAAGGTGTGCACAATGAACTGTTAGAATGAGTGTGTCCACATGGAGGTGTGCACACTGAACTGTTAGAATGTGTGTGTCCACTTGGAGGTGTGCACACTGAACTGTTAGAATGAGTGTGCCCACATGGAAGTGTGCACAATGAACTCTTTGAATGAGTCTGCCCACATGGAGGTGTGCACACTGAACTGTTAGAATGAGTGTGCCCACTTGGAGGTGTGCACACTGAACTGTTAGAATGAGTGTGTCCACATGGAGGTGTGCACACTGAACTGTTAGAATGAGTGTGTCCACATGGAGGTGTGCACACTGAACTGTTAGAATGAGTGTGTCCACATGGAGGTGTGCACAATGAACTCTTTGAATGAGTGTGCCCACATGGAGGTGTGCACACTGAACTGTTAGAATGAGTGTGCCCACTTGGAGGTGTGCACACTTAACTGTTAGAATGAGTGTGTCCACATGGAGGTGTGCACACTGAACTGTTAGAATGAGTGTGTCCACATGGAGGTGTGCACACTGAACTGTTAGAATGAGTGTGTCCACATGGAGGTGTGCACACTGAACTGTTAGAATGAGTGTGCCCACATGGAGGTGTGCACACTGAACTGTTAGAATGAGTGTGCCCACATGGAGGTGTGCACACTGAACTGTTAGAATGAGTGTGCCCACATGGAGGTGTGCACACTGAACTGTTAGAATGAGTGTGTCCACATGGAGGTGTGCACACTGAACTGTTAGAATGAGTGTGCCCACATGGAGTTGGGCACACTGAACTGTTAGAATGACTGTGTCCACTTGAAGGTGTGCACACTGAACTGTTAGAATGAGTGTGTCCACAAGGAGTAGTGCACACTGAACTGTTAGAATGACTGTGCCCACATGGAGGTGTGCACACTGAACTGTTAGAATGAGTGTGTCCCTGTGAAGGTGTGCACAATGAACTGTTAGAATGAGTGTGTCCACATGGAGGTGTGCACACTGAACTGTTAGAATGTGTGTGTCCACTTGGAGGTGTGCACACTGAACTGTTAGAATGAGTGTGCCCACATGGAAGTGTGCACAATGAACTCTTTGAATGAGTGTGCCCACATGATTGTGTGCACACTGAACTGTTAGAATGAGTGTGCCCACTTGGAGGTGTGCACACTGAACTGTTAGAATGAGTGTGTCCACATGGAGGTGTGCACACTGAACTGTTAGAATGAGTGTGTCCACATGGAGGTGTGCACACTGAACTGTTAGAATGAGTGTGTCCACATGGAGGTGTGCACACTGAACTGTTAGAATGAGTGTGTCCACATGGAGGTGTGCACACTGAACTGTTAGAATGAGTGTGTCCACATGGAGGTGTGCACACTGAACTGTTAGAATGAGTGTGCCCACATGGAGGTGTGCACACTGAACTGTTAGAATGAGTGTGCCCACATGAAGGTGTGCACACTGAACTGTTAGAATGAGTGTGCCCACATGGAGGTGTGCACACTGAACTGTTAGAATGAGTGTGTCCACATGGAGGTGTGCACACTGAACTGTTAGAATGAGTGTGCCCACATGGAGTTGGGGAAATGAACTGTTAGAATGACTGTGTCCACTTGAAGGTGTGCACACTGAACTGTTAGAATGAGTGTGTCCACAAGGAGTAGTGCACACTGAACTGTTAGAATGACTGTGCCCACATGGAGGTGTGCACACTGAACTGTTAGAATGAGTGTGTCCCTGTGAAGGTGTGCACAATGAACTGTTAGAATGAGTGTGTCCACATGGAGGTGTGCACAATGAACTGTTAGAATGAGTGTGTCCACATGGAGGTGTGCACACTGAACTGTTAGAATGAGTGTGTCCACATGGAGGTCTGCACACTGAACTGTTAGAATGAGTGTGTCCACATGGAGGTGTGCACACTGAACTGATAGAATGAGTGTGTCCACATGGAGGTGTGCACACTGAAGTGTTAGAAACTGTCCACATGGAGGTGTGCACACTGAAGTGTTAGAATGAGTGTGTCCACATGGAGGTGTGCACACTGAACTGTTAGAATGTGTGTGTCCACTTGGAGGTGTGCACACTGAACTGTTAGAATGAGTGTGCCCACATGGAAGTGTGCACAATGAACTCTTTGAATGAGTGTGCCCACATGATTGTGTGCACACTGACCTGTTAGAATGAGTGTGCCCACATGAAGGTGTGCACACTGAACTGTTAGAATGAGTGTGTCCACATGGAGGTGTGCACACTGAACTGTTAGAATGAGTGTGTCCACATGGAGGTGTGCACACTGAACTGTTAGAATGAGTGTGTCCACATGGAGGTGTGCACACTGAACTGTTAGAATGAGTGTGTCCACATGGAGGTGTGCACACTGAACTGTTAGAATGAGTGTGCTCACATGGAGGTGTGCACACTGAACTGTTAGAATGAGTGTGCCCACATGGAGGTGTGCACACTGAACTGTTAGAATGAGTGTGCCCACATGGAGGTGTGCACACTGAACTGTTAGAATGAGTGTGTCCACATGGAGGTGTGCACACTAAACTCTTAGAATGAGTGTGCCCACATGGAGTTGGGCACACTGAACTGTTAGAATGACTGTGTCCACTTGAAGTTGTGCACACTGAACTGTTAGAATGAGTGTGTCCACAAGGAGTAGTGCACACTGAACTGTTAGAATGACTGTGCCCACATGGAGGTGTGCACACTGAACTGTTAGAATGAGTGTGTCCCTGTGAAGGTGTGCACAATGAACTGTTAGAATGAGTGTGTCCACATGGAGGTGTGCACACTGAACTGTTAGAATGTGTGTGTCCACTTGGAGGTGTGCACACTGAACTGTTAGAATGAGTGTGCCCACATGGAAGTGTGCACAATGAACTCTTTGAATGAGTCTGCCCACATGGAGGTGTGCACACTGAACTGTTAGAATGAGTGTGCCCACTTGGAGGTGTGCACACTGAACTGTTAGAATGAGTGTGTCCACATGGAGGTGTGCACACTGAACTGTTAGAATGAGTGTGTCCACATGGAGGTGTGCACACTGAACTGTTAGAATGAGTGTGTCCACATGGAGGTGTGCACACTGAACTGTTAGAATGAGTGTGCCCACATGGAGGTGTGCACACTGAACTGTTAGAATGAGTGTGCCCACATGGAGGTGTGCACACTGAACTGTTAGAATGAGTGTGCCCACATGGAGGTGTGCACACTGAACTGTTAGAATGAGTGTGTCCACATGGAGGTGTGCACACTGAACTGTTAGAATGAGTGTGCCCACATGGAGTTGGGCACACTGAACTGTTAGAATGACTGTGTCCACTTGAAGGTGTGCACACTGAACTGTTAGAATGAGTGTGTCCACAAGGAGTAGTGCACATTGAACTGTTAGAATGACTGTGCCCACATGGAGGTGTGCACACTGAACTGTTAGAATGAGTGTGTCCCTGTGAAGGTGTGCACAATGAACTGTTAGAATGAGTGTGTCCACATGGAGGTGTGCACACTGAACTGTTAGAATGTGTGTGTCCACTTGGAGGTGTGCACACTGAACTGTTAGAATGAGTGTGCCCACATGGAAGTGTGCACAATGAACTCTTTGAATGAGTGTGCCCACATGATTGTGTGCACACTGAACTGTTAGAATGAGTGTGCCCACTTGGAGGTGTGCACACTGAACTGTTAGAATGAGTGTGTCCACATGGAGGTGTGCACACTGAACTGTTAGAATGAGTGTGTCCACATGGAGGTGTGCACACTGAACTGTTAGAATGAGTGTGTCCACATGGAGGTGTGCACACTGAACTGTTAGAATGAGTGTGTCCACATGGAGGTGTGCACACTGAACTGTTAGAATGAGTGTGTCCACATGGAGGTGTGCACACTGAACTGTTAGAATGAGTGTGCCCACATGGAGGTGTGCACACTGAACTGTTAGAATGAGTGTGCCCACATGAAGGTGTGCACACTGAACTGTTAGAATGAGTGTGCCCACATGGAGGTGTGCACACTGAACTGTTAGAATGAGTGTGTCCACATGGAGGTGTGCACACTGAACTGTTAGAATGAGTGTGCCCACATGGAGTTGGGGAAATGAACTGTTAGAATGACTGTGTCCACTTGAAGGTGTGCACACTGAACTGTTAGAATGAGTGTGTCCACAAGGAGTAGTGCACACTGAACTGTTAGAATGACTGTGCCCACATGGAGGTGTGCACACTGAACTGTTAGAATGAGTGTGTCCCTGTGAAGGTGTGCACAATGAACTGTTAGAATGAGTGTGTCCACATGGAGGTGTGCACAATGAACTGTTAGAATGAGTGTGTCCACATGGAGGTGTGCACACTGAACTGTTAGAATGAGTGTGTCCACATGGAGGTCTGCACACTGAACTGTTAGAATGAGTGTGTCCACATGGAGGTGTGCACACTGAACTGATAGAATGAGTGTGTCCACATGGAGGTGTGCACACTGAAGTGTTAGAAACTGTCCACATGGAGGTGTGCACACTGAAGTGTTAGAATGAGTGTGTCCACATGGAGGTGTGCACACTGAACTGTTAGAATGTGTGTGTCCACTTGGAGGTGTGCACACTGAACTGTTAGAATGAGTGTGCCCACATGGAAGTGTGCACAATGAACTCTTTGAATGAGTGTGCCCACATGATTGTGTGCACACTGAACTGTTAGAATGAGTGTGCCCACATGAAGGTGTGCACACTGAACTGTTAGAATGAGTGTGTCCACATGGAGGTGTGCACACTGAACTGTTAGAATGAGTGTGTCCACATGGAGGTGTGCACACTGAACTGTTAGAATGAGTGTGTCCACATGGAGGTGTGCACACTGAACTGTTAGAATGAGTGTGTCCACATGGAGGTGTGCACACTGAACTGTTAGAATGAGTGTGCTCACATGGAGGTGTGCACACTGAACTGTTAGAATGAGTGTGCCCACATGGAGGTGTGCACACTGAACTGTTAGAATGAGTGTGCCCACATGGAGGTGTGCACACTGAACTGTTAGAATGAGTGTGTCCACATGGAGGTGTGCACACTAAACTCTTAGAATGAGTGTGCCCACATGGAGTTGGGCACACTGAACTGTTAGAATGACTGTGTCCACTTGAAGGTGTGCACACTGAACTGTTAGAATGAGTGTGTCCACAAGGAGTAGTGCACACTGAACTGTTAGAATGACTGTGCCCACATGGAGGTGTGCACACTGAACTGTTAGAATGAGTGTGTCCCTGTGAAGGTGTGCACAATGAACTGTTAGAATGAGTGTGTCCACATGGAGGTGTGCACACTGAACTGTTAGAATGTGTGTGTCCACTTGGAGGTGTGCACACTGAACTGTTAGAATGAGTGTGCCCACATGGAAGTGTGCACAATGAACTCTTTGAATGAGTCTGCCCACATGGAGGTGTGCACACTGAACTGTTAGAATGAGTGTGCCCACTTGGAGGTGTGCACACTGAACTGTTAGAATGAGTGTGTCCACATGGAGGTGTGCACACTGAACTGTTAGAATGAGTGTGTCCACATGGAGGTGTGCACACTGAACTGTTAGAATGAGTGTGTCCACATGGAGGTGTGCACACTGAACTGTTAGAATGAGTGTGCCCACATGGAGGTGTGCACACTGAACTGTTAGAATGAGTGTGCCCACATGGAGGTGTGCACACTGAACTGTTAGAATGAGTGTGCCCACATGGAGGTGTGCACACTGAACTGTTAGAATGAGTGTGTCCACATGGAGGTGTGCACACTGAACTGTTAGAATGAGTGTGCCCACATGGAGTTGGGCACACTGAACTGTTAGAATGACTGTGTCCACTTGAAGGTGTGCACACTGAACTGTTAGAATGAGTGTGTCCACAAGGAGTAGTGCACATTGAACTGTTAGAATGACTGTGCCCACATGGAGGTGTGCACACTGAACTGTTAGAATGAGTGTGTCCCTGTGAAGGTGTGCACAATGAACTGTTAGAATGAGTGTGTCCACATGGAGGTGTGCACACTGAACTGTTAGAATGTGTGTGTCCACTTGGAGGTGTGCACACTGAACTGTTAGAATGAGTGTGCCCACATGGAAGTGTGCACAATGAACTCTTTGAATGAGTGTGCCCACATGATTGTGTGCACACTGAACTGTTAGAATGAGTGTGCCCACTTGGAGGTGTGCACACTGAACTGTTAGAATGAGTGTGTCCACATGGAGGTGTGCACACTGAACTGTTAGAATGAGTGTGTCCCTTTGGAGGTGTGCACACTGAACTGTTAGAATGAGTGTGTCCACATGGAGGTGTGCACACTGAACTGTTAGAATGAGTGTGTCCACATGGAGGTGTGCACACTGAACTGTTAGAATGAGTGTGTCCACATGGAGGTGTGCACACTGAACTGTTAGAATGAGTGTGCCCACATGGAGGTGTGAACACTGAACTGTTAGAATGAGTGTGCCCACATGAAGGTGTGCACACTGAACTGTTAGAATGAGTGTGCCCACATGGAGGTGTGCACACTGAACTGTTAGAATGAGTGTGTCCACATGGAGGTGTGCACACTGAACTGTTAGAATGAGTGTGCCCACATGGAGTTGGGCACACTGAACTGTTAGAATGACTGTCCACTTGAAGGTGTGCACACTGAACTGTTAGAATGAGTGTGTCCACAAGGAGTAGTGCACACTGAACTGTTAGAATGACTGTGCCCACATGGAGGTGTGCACACTGAACTGTTAGAATGAGTGTGTCCCTGTGAAGGTGTGCACAATGAACTGTTAGAATGAGTGTGTCCACATGGAGGTGTGCACAATGAACTGTTAGAATGAGTGTGTCCACATGGAGGTGTGCACACTGAACTGTTAGAATGAGTGTGTCCACATGGAGGTCTGCACACTGAACTGTTAGAATGAGTGTGTCCACATGGAGGTGTGCACACTGAACTGATAGAATGAGTGTGTCCACATGGAGGTGTGCACACTGAAGTGTTAGAAACTGTCCACATGGAGGTGTGCACACTGAAGTGTTAGAATGAGTGTGTCCACATGGAGGTGTGCACACTGAACTGTTAGAATGTGTGTGTCCACTTGGAGGTGTGCACACTGAACTGTTAGAATGAGTGTGCCCACATGGAAGTGTTCACAATGAACTCTTTGAATGAGTGTGCCCACATGGAGGTGTGCACACTGAACTGTTAGAATGAGTGTGCCCACTTGGAGGTGTGCACACTGAACTCTTAATATGAGTGTGTCCACATGGAGGTGTGCACACTGAACTGTTAGAATGAGTGTGTGCACATGGAGGTGTGCACAATGAACTGTTAGAATGAGTGTGTCCACATGGAGGTGTGCACACTGAACTGTTAGAATGAGTGTGTCCACATGGAGGTCTGCACACTGAACTGTTAGAATGAGTGTGTCCACATGGAGGTGTGCACACTGAACTGATAGAATGAGTGTGTCCACATGGAGGTGTGCACACTGAAGTGTTAGAAACTGTCCACATGGAGGTGTGCACACTGAAGTGTTAGAATGAGTGTGTCCACATGGAGGTGTGCACACTGAACTGTTAGAATGAGTGTGTCCACATGGAGGTGTGCACACTGAACTGTTAGAATGAGTGTGTCCACATGGAGGTGTGCACACTGAACTGTTAGAATGAGTGTGCCCACATGGAGGTGTGCAGACTGAACTGTTAGAATGAGTGTGCCCACATGGAGGTGTGCACCCTGAACTGTTAGAATGATTGTGCCCACATGGAGGTGTGCACAGTGAACTGTTAGAATGAGTGTGCCCACATGGAGGTGTGCACACTGAACTGTTAGAATGAGTGTGCCCACATGGAGGTGTGCACACTGAACTGTTAGAGTGAGTGTGTCCACATGGAGGTGTGCACACTGAACTGTTAGAATGAGTGTATCCCTGTGGAAATGTGCACACTGAACTGGTAGAATGAGTGTGTCCACATGGAGGTGTGCACACTGAATTGTTAGAATGAGTGTGCCCACATGGAGGTGTGCACACTGAACTGTTAGAATGAGTGTGTCCACATGGATATGTGCACACTGAACTGTTAGATTGTGTCCACATGGAGGTGTGCACACTGAACTGTTAGAATGAGTGTGTCCCTGTGGAGGTGTGCACACTGAAATGTTAGAATGAGTGTGTCCACATGGAGGTGTGCACACTGAACTGTTAGAATGAGTGTGTCCACATGGAGGTGTGCACACTGAACTGTTAGAATGAGTGTGTCCACATGGAGGTGTGCACACTGAACTGTTAGAATGAGTGTGTCCACATGGAGGTGTGCACACTGAACTGTTAGAATGAGTGTGCCCACATGGCGGTGTGCACACTGAACTGTTAGAATGAGTGTGTCCACATGGAGGTCTGCACACTGAACTGTTAGAATGAGTGTGTCCACATGGAGGTGTGCACACTGAACTGATAGAATGAGTGTGTCCACATGGAGGTGTGCACACTGAAGTGTTAGAAACTGTCCACATGGAGGTGTGCACACTGAAGTGTTAGAATGAGTGTGTCCACATGGAGGTGTGCACACTGAACTGTTAGAATGTGTGTGTCCACTTGGAGGTGTGCACACTGAACTGTTAGAATGAGTGTGCCCACATGGAAGTGTTCACAATGAACTCTTTGAATGAGTGTGCCCACATGGAGGTGTGCACACTGAACTGTTAGAATGAGTGTGCCCACTTGGAGGTGTGCACACTGAACTCTTAATATGAGTGTGTCCACATGGAGGTGTGCACACTGAACTGTTAGAATGAGTGTGTCCACATGGAGGTGTGCACAATGAACTGTTAGAATGAGTGTGTCCACATGGAGGTGTGCACACTGAACTGTTAGAATGAGTGTGTCCACACGGAGGTCTGCACACTGAACTGTTAGAATGAGTGTGTCCACATGGAGGTGTGCACACTGAACTGATAGAATGAGTGTGTCCACATGGAGGTGTGCACACTGAAGTGTTAGAAACTGTCCACATGGAGGTGTGCACACTGAAGTGTTAGAATGAGTGTGTCCACATGGAGGTGTGCACACTGAACTGTTAGAATGAGTGTGTCCACATGGAGGTGTGCACACTGAACTGTTAGAATGAGTGTGTCCACATGGAGGTGTGCACACTGAACTGTTAGAATGAGTGTGCCCACATGGAGGTGTGCAGACTGAACTGTTAGAATGAGTGTGCCCACATGGAGGTGTGCACCCTGAACTGTTAGAATGATTGTGCCCACATGGAGGTGTGCACAGTGAACTGTTAGAATGAGTGTGCCCACATGGAGGTGTGCACACTGAACTGTTAGAATGAGTGTGCCCACATGGAGGTGTGCACACTGAACTGTTAGAGTGAGTGTGTCCACATGGAGGTGTGCACACTGAACTGTTAGAATGAGTGTATCCCTGTGGAAATGTGCACACTGAACTGGTAGAATGAGTGTGTCCACATGGAGGTGTGCACACTGAATTGTTAGAATGAGTGTGCCCACATGGAGGTGTGCACACTGAACTGTTAGAATGAGTGTGTCCACATGGATATGTGCACACTGAACTGTTAGATTGTGTCCACATGGAGGTGTGCACACTGAACTGTTAGAATGAGTGTGTCCCTGTGGAGGTGTGCACACTGAAATGTTAGAATGAGTGTGTCCACATGGAGGTGTGCACACTGAACTGTTAGAATGAGTGTGTCCACATGGAGGTGTGCACACTGAACTGTTAGAATGAGTGTGTCCACATGGAGGTGTGCACACTGAACTGTTAGAATGAGTGTGTCCACATGGAGGTGTGCACACTGAACTGTTAGAATGAGTGTGCCCACATGGCGGTGTGCACACTGAACTGTTAGAATGAGTGTGCCCACATGGAGGTGTGCACACTGAACTGTTAGAATGAGTGTGCCCACATGGAGGTGTGCACACTGAACTGTTAGAATGAGTGTGTCCACATGGAGGTGTGCACACTGAACTGTTAGAATGAGTGTGCCCACATGGAGTTGGGCACACTGAACTGTTAGAATGACTGTGTCCACTTGAAGGTGTGCACACTGAACTGTTAGAATGAGTGTGTCCACAAGGAGTAGTGCACACTGAACTGTTAGAATGACTGTGCCCACATGGAGGTGTGCACACTGAACTGTTAGAATGAGTGTGTCCACATGGAGGTGTGCACAATGAACTGTTAGAATGAGTGTGTCCACATGGAGGTGTGCACACTGAACTGTAAGAATGTGTGTGTCCACTTGGAGGTGTGCACACTGAACTGTTAGAATGAGTGTGCCCACATGGAAGTGTGCACAATGAACTCTTTGAATGAGTGTGCCCACATGGAGGTGTGCACACTGAACTGTTAGAATGAGTGTGCCCACTTGGAGGTGTGCACACTGAACTGTTAGAATGAGTGTGTCCACATGGAGGTGTGCACACTGAACTGTTAGAATGAGTGTGCCCACATGGAGGTGTGCACACTGAACTGTTAGAATGAGTGTGCCCACATGGAGGTGTGCACACTGAACTGTTAGAAATAGTGTATCCCTGTGGAGATGTGCACACTGAACTGTTAGAATGAGTGTGTCCACATGGAGGTGTGCACACTGAACTGTTAGAATGAGTGTGTCCACATGGAGGTCTGCACACTGAACTGTTAGAATGAGTGTGTCCACATGGAGGTGTGCACACTGAACTGTTAGAATGAGTGTGTCCACATGGAGGTGTGCACACTGAAGTGTTAGAAACTGTCCACATGGAGGTGTGCACACTGAAGTGTTAGAATGAGTGTGTCCACATGGAGGTTTGCACACTGAACTGTTAGAATGAGTGTGTCCACATGGAGGTGTGCACACTGAACTGTTAGAATGAGTGTGTCCACATGGAGGTGTGCACACTGAACTGTTAGAATGAGTGTGCCCACATGGAGGTGTGCAGACTGAACTGTTAGAATGAGTGTGCCCACATGGAGGTGTGCACTCTGAACAGTTAGAATGAGTGTGCCCACATGGAGGTGTGCACACTGAACTGTTAGAATGAGTGTGCCCACATGGAGGTGTGCACACTGAACTGTTAGAATGAGTGTGCCCACATGGAGGTGTGCACACTGAACTGTTAGAGTGAGTGTGTCCACATGGAGGTGTGCACACTGAACTGTTAGAATGAGTGTATCCCTGTGGAAATGTGCACACTGAACTGGTAGAATGAGTGTGTCCACATGGAGGTGTGCACACTGAATTGTTAGAATGAGTGTGCCCACATGGAGGTGTGCACACTGAACTGTTAGAATGAGTGTGTCCACATGGAGGTGTGCACACTGAACTGTTAGATTGTATCCACATGGAGGTGTGCACACTGAACTGTTAGAATGAGTGTGTCCCTGTGGAGGTGTGCACACTGAAATGTTAGAATGAGTGTGTCCACATGGAGGTGTGCACACTGAACTGTTAGAATGAGTGTGTCCACATGGAGGTGTGCACACTGAACTGTTAGAATGAGTGTGTCCACATGGAGGTGTGCACACTGAACTGTTAGAATGAGTGTGTCCACATGGAGGTGTGCACACTGAACTGTTAGAATGAGTGTGCCCACATGGAGGTGTGCACACTGAACTGTTAGAATGAGTGTGCCCACATGGAGGTGTGCACACTGAACTGTTAGAATGAGTGTGCCCACATGGAGGTGTGCACACTGAACTGTTAGAATGAGTGTGTCCACATGGAGGTGTGCACACTGAACTGTTAGAATGAGTGTGCCCACATGGAGTTGGGCACACTGAACTGTTAGAATGACTGTGTCCACTTGAAGGTGTGCACACTGAACTGTTAGAATGAGTGTGTCCACAAGGAGTAGTGCACACTGAACTGTTAGAATGAGTGTGTCCACATGGAGGTGTGCACACTGAACTGTTAGAATGAGTGTGTCCCTGTGAAGGTGTGCACAATGAACTGTTAGAATGACTGTGTCCACATGGAGGTGTGCACACTGAACTGTTAGAATGAGTGTGTCCAAATGGAGGTGTGCACACTGAACTGTTAGAATGAGTGTGTCCACATGGAGGTGTGCACACTGAACTGTTAGAATGAGTGTGCCCACATGGCGGTGTGCACACTGAACTGTTAGAATGAGTGTGCCCACATGGAGGTGTGCACACTGAACTGTTAGAATGAGTGTGCCCACATGGAGGTGTGCACACTGAACTGTTAGAATGAGTGTGTCCACATGGAGGTGTGCACACTGAACTGTTAGAATGAGTGTGCCCACATGGAGTTGGGCACACTGAACTGTTAGAATGACTGTGTCCACTTGAAGGTGTGCACACTGAACTGTTAGAATGAGTGTGTCCACAAGGAGTAGTGCACACTGAACTGTTAGAATGACTGTGCCCACATGGAGGTGTGCACACTGAACTGTTAGAATGAGTGTGTCCACATGGAGGTGTGCACAATGAACTGTTAGAATGAGTGTGTCCACATGGAGGTGTGCACACTGAACTGTTAGAATGTGTGTGTCCACTTGGAGGTGTGCACACTGAAATGTTAGAATGAGTGTGCCCACATGGAAGTGTGCACAATGAACTCTTTGAATGAGTGTGCCTACATGGAGGTGTGCACACTGAACTGTTAGAATGAGTGTGCCCACTTGGAGGTGTGCACACTGAACTGTTAGAATGAGTGTGTCCACATGGAGGTGTGCACACTGAACTGTTAGAATGAGTGTGTCCACATGGAGGTGTGCACACTGAACTGTTAGAATGAGTATGTCCACATGGAGTTGTGCACACTGAACTGTTAGAATGAGTGTGCCCACATGGAGGTGTGCACACTGAACTGTTAGAAATAGTGTATCCCTGTGGAGATGTGCACACTGAACTGTTAGAATGAGTGTGTCCACATGGAGGTGTGCACACTGAACTGTTAGAATGAGTGTGTCCACATGGAGGTCTGCACACTGAACTGTTAGAATGAGTGTGTCCACATGGAGGTGTGCACACTGAACTGTTAGAATGAGTGTGTCCACATGGAGGTGTGCACACTGAAGTGTTAGAAACTGTCCACATGGAGGTGTGCACACTGAAGTGTTAGAATGAGTGTGTCCACATGGAGGTTTGCACACTGAACTGTTAGAATGAGTGTGTCCACATGGAGGTGTGCACACTGAACTGTTAGAATGAGTGTGTCCACATGGAGGTGTGCACACTGAACTGTTAGAATGAGTGTGCCCACATGGAGGTGTGCAGACTGAACTGTTAGAATGAGTGTGCCCACATGGAGGTGTGCACTCTGAACAGTTAGAATGAGTGTGCCCACATGGAGGTGTGCACACTGAACTGTTAGAATGAGTGTGCCCACATGGAGGTGTGCACACTGAACTGTTAGAATGAGTGTGCCCACATGGAGGTGTGCACACTGAACTGTTAGAATGAGTGTGTCCACATGGAGGTGTGCACACTGAACTGTTAGAATGAGTGTGTCCCTGTGGAGGTGTGCACACTGAACTGTTAGAATGAGTGTGTCCACATTGAGGTGTGCACACTGAACTGTTAGAATGAGTGTGTCCACATGGAGGTGTGCACACTGAACTGTTAGAATGAGTGTGTCCACATGGAGGTGTGCACACTGAACTGTTAGAATGAGTGTGCCCACATTGAGGTGTGCACACTGAACTGTTAGAATGAGTGTGCCCACATGAAGGTGTGCACACTGAACTGTTAGAATGAGTGTGCCCACATGGAGGTGTGCACACTGAACTGTTAGAATGAGTGTGTCCACATGGAGGTGTGCACACTGAACTGTTAGAATGAGTGTGCCCACATGGAGTTGGGCACACTGAACTGTTAGAATGACTGTGTCCACTTGAAGGTGTGCACACTGAACTGTTAGAATGAGTGTGTCCACAAGGAGTAGTGCACACTGAACTGTTAGAATGACTGTGCCCACATGGAGGTGTGCACACTGAACTGTTAGAATGAGTGTGTCCCTGTGAAGGTGTGCACAATGAACTGTTAGAATGAGTGTGTCCACATGGAGGTGTGCACAATGAACTGTTAGAATGAGTGTGTCCACATGGAGGTGTGCACACTGAACTGTTAGAATGAGTGTGTCCACATGGAGGTCTGCACACTGAACTGTTAGAATGAGTGTGTCCACATGGAGGTGTGCACACTGAACTGATAGAATGAGTGTGTCCACATGGAGGTGTGCACACTGAAGTGTTAGAAACTGTCCACATGGAGGTGTGCACACTGAAGTGTTAGAATGAGTGTGTCCACATGGAGGTGTGCACACTGAACTGTTAGAATGTGTGTGTCCACTTGGAGGTGTGCACACTGAACTGTTAGAATGAGTGTGCCCACATGGAAGTGTTCACAATGAACTCTTTGAATGAGTGTGCCCACATGGAGGTGTGCACACTGAACTGTTAGAATGAGTGTGCCCACTTGGAGGTGTGCACACTGAACTCTTAATATGAGTGTGTCCACATGGAGGTGTGCACACTGAACTGTTAGAATGAGTGTGTGCACATGGAGGTGTGCACAATGAACTGTTAGAATGAGTGTGTCCACATGGAGGTGTGCACACTGAACTGTTAGAATGAGTGTGTCCACATGGAGGTCTGCACACTGAACTGTTAGAATGAGTGTGTCCACATGGAGGTGTGCACACTGAACTGATAGAATGAGTGTGTCCACATGGAGGTGTGCACACTGAAGTGTTAGAAACTGTCCACATGGAGGTGTGCACACTGAAGTGTTAGAATGAGTGTGTCCACATGGAGGTGTGCACACTGAAGTGTTAGAAACTGTCCACATGGAGGTGTGCACACTGAAGTGTTAGAATGAGTGTGTCCACATGGAGGTTTGCACACTGAACTGTTAGAATGAGTGTGTCCACATGGAGGTGTGCACACTGAACTGTTAGAATGAGTGTGTCCACATGGAGGTGTGCACACTGAACTGTTAGAATGAGTGTGCCCACATGGAGGTGTGCAGACTGAACTGTTAGAATGAGTGTGCCCACATGGAGGTGTGCACTCTGAACAGTTAGAATGAGTGTGCCCACATGGAGGTGTGCACACTGAACTGTTAGAATGAGTGTGCCCACATGGAGGTGTGCACACTGAACTGTTAGAATGAGTGTGCCCACATGGAGGTGTGCACACTGAACTGTTAGAATGAGTGTGTCCACATGGAGGTGTGCACACTGAACTGTTAGAATGAGTGTGTCCCTGTGGAGGTGTGCACACTGAACTGTTAGAATGAGTGTGTCCACATTGAGGTGTGCACACTGAACTGTTAGAATGAGTGTGTCCACATGGAGGTGTGCACACTGAACTGTTAGAATGAGTGTGCCCACATGGAGGTGTGCAGACTGAACTGTTAGAATGAGTGTGCCCACATGGAGGTGTGCACTCTGAACAGTTAGAATGAGTGTGCCCACATGGAGGTGTGCACACTGAACTGTTAGAATGAGTGTGCCCACATGGAGGTGTGCACACTGAACTGTTAGAATGAGTGTGCCCACATGGAGGTGTGCACACTGAACTGTTAGAATGAGTGTGTCCACATGGAGGTGTGCACACTGAACTGTTAGAATGAGTGTGTCCCTGTGGAGGTGTGCACACTGAACTGTTAGAATGAGTGTGTCCACATTGAGGTGTGCACACTGAACTGTTAGAATGAGTGTGTCCACATGGAGGTGTGCACACTGAACTGTTAGAATGAGTGTGTCCACATGGAGGTGTGCACACTGAACTGTTAGAATGAGTGTGCCCACATGGAGGTGTGCACACTGAACTGTTAGAATGAGTGTGCCCACATGAAGGTGTGCACACTGAACTGTTAGAATGAGTGTGCCCACATGGAGGTGTGCACACTGAACTGTTAGAATGAGTGTGTCCACATGGAGGTGTGCACACTGAACTGTTAGAATGAGTGTGCCCACATGGAGTTGGGCACACTGAACTGTTAGAATGACTGTGTCCACTTGAAGGTGTGCACACTGAACTGTTAGAATGAGTGTGTCCACAAGGAGTAGTGCACACTGAACTGTTAGAATGACTGTGCCCACATGGAGGTGTGCACACTGAACTGTTAGAATGAGTGTGTCCCTGTGAAGGTGTGCACAATGAACTGTTAGAATGAGTGTGTCCACATGGAGGTGTGCACAATGAACTGTTAGAATGAGTGTGTCCACATGGAGGTGTGCACACTGAACTGTTAGAATGAGTGTGTCCACATGGAGGTCTGCACACTGAACTGTTAGAATGAGTGTGTCCACATGGAGGTGTGCACACTGAACTGATAGAATGAGTGTGTCCACATGGAGGTGTGCACACTGAAGTGTTAGAAACTGTCCACATGGAGGTGTGCACACTGAAGTGTTAGAATGAGTGTGTCCACATGGAGGTGTGCACACTGAACTGTTAGAATGTGTGTGTCCACTTGGAGGTGTGCACACTGAACTGTTAGAATGAGTGTGCCCACATGGAAGTGTTCACAATGAACTCTTTGAATGAGTGTGCCCACATGGAGGTGTGCACACTGAACTGTTAGAATGAGTGTGCCCACTTGGAGGTGTGCACACTGAACTCTTAATATGAGTGTGTCCACATGGAGGTGTGCACACTGAACTGTTAGAATGAGTGTGTGCACATGGAGGTGTGCACAATGAACTGTTAGAATGAGTGTGTCCACATGGAGGTGTGCACACTGAACTGTTAGAATGAGTGTGTCCACATGGAGGTCTGCACACTGAACTGTTAGAATGAGTGTGTCCACATGGAGGTGTGCACACTGAACTGATAGAATGAGTGTGTCCACATGGAGGTGTGCACACTGAAGTGTTAGAAACTGTCCACATGGAGGTGTGCACACTGAAGTGTTAGAATGAGTGTGTCCACATGGAGGTGTGCACACTGAAGTGTTAGAAACTGTCCACATGGAGGTGTGCACACTGAAGTGTTAGAATGAGTGTGTCCACATGGAGGTTTGCACACTGAACTGTTAGAATGAGTGTGTCCACATGGAGGTGTGCACACTGAACTGTTAGAATGAGTGTGTCCACATGGAGGTGTGCACACTGAACTGTTAGAATGAGTGTGCCCACATGGAGGTGTGCAGACTGAACTGTTAGAATGAGTGTGCCCACATGGAGGTGTGCACTCTGAACAGTTAGAATGAGTGTGCCCACATGGAGGTGTGCACACTGAACTGTTAGAATGAGTGTGCCCACATGGAGGTGTGCACACTGAACTGTTAGAATGAGTGTGCCCACATGGAGGTGTGCACACTGAACTGTTAGAATGAGTGTGTCCACATGGAGGTGTGCACACTGAACTGTTAGAATGAGTGTGTCCCTGTGGAGGTGTGCACACTGAACTGTTAGAATGAGTGTGTCCACATTGAGGTGTGCACACTGAACTGTTAGAATGAGTGTGTCCACATGGAGGTGTGCACACTGAACTGTTAGAATGAGTGTGTCCACATGGAGGTGTGCACACTGAACTGTTAGAATGAGTGTGCCCACATGGAGGTGTGCACACTGAACTGTTAGAATGAGTGTGCCCACATGAAGGTGTGCACACTGAACTGTTAGAATGAGTGTGCCCACATGGAGGTGTGCACACTGAACTGTTAGAATGAGTGTGTCCACATGGAGGTGTGCACACTGAACTGTTAGAATGAGTGTGCCCACATGGAGTTGGGCACACTGAACTGTTAGAATGACTGTGTCCACTTGAAGGTGTGCACACTGAACTGTTAGAATGAGTGTGTCCACAAGGAGTAGTGCACACTGAACTGTTAGAATGACTGTGCCCACATGGAGGTGTGCACACTGAACTGTTAGAATGAGTGTGTCCCTGTGAAGGTGTGCACAATGAACTGTTAGAATGAGTGTGTCCACATGGAGGTGTGCACAATGAACTGTTAGAATGAGTGTGTCCACATGGAGGTGTGCACACTGAACTGTTAGAATGAGTGTGTCCACATGGAGGTCTGCACACTGAACTGTTAGAATGAGTGTGTCCACATGGAGGTGTGCACACTGAACTGATAGAATGAGTGTGTCCACATGGAGGTGTGCACACTGAAGTGTTAGAAACTGTCCACATGGAGGTGTGCACACTGAAGTGTTAGAATGAGTGTGTCCACATGGAGGTGTGCACACTGAACTGTTAGAATGTGTGTGTCCACTTGGAGGTGTGCACACTGAACTGTTAGAATGAGTGTGCCCACATGGAAGTGTTCACAATGAACTCTTTGAATGAGTGTGCCCACATGGAGGTGTGCACACTGAACTGTTAGAATGAGTGTGCCCACTTGGAGGTGTGCACACTGAACTCTTAATATGAGTGTGTCCACATGGAGGTGTGCACACTGAACTGTTAGAATGAGTGTGTGCACATGGAGGTGTGCACAATGAACTGTTAGAATGAGTGTGTCCACATGGAGGTGTGCACACTGAACTGTTAGAATGAGTGTGTCCACATGGAGGTCTGCACACTGAACTGTTAGAATGAGTGTGTCCACATGGAGGTGTGCACACTGAACTGATAGAATGAGTGTGTCCACATGGAGGTGTGCACACTGAAGTGTTAGAAACTGTCCACATGGAGGTGTGCACACTGAAGTGTTAGAATGAGTGTGTCCACATGGAGGTGTGCACACTGAACTGTTAGAATGAGTGTGTCCACATGGAGGTGTGCACACTGAACTGTTAGAATGAGTGTGTCCACATGGAGGTGTGCACACTGAACTGTTAGAATGAGTGTGCCCACATGGAGGTGTGCAGACTGAACTGTTAGAATGAGTGTGCCCACATGGAGGTGTGCACCCTGAACTGTTAGAATGATTGTGCCCACATGGAGGTGTGCACAGTGAACTGTTAGAATGAGTGTGCCCACATGGAGGTGTGCACACTGAACTGTTAGAATGAGTGTGCCCACATGGAGGTGTGCACACTGAACTGTTAGAGTGAGTGTGTCCACATGGAGGTGTGCACACTGAACTGTTAGAATGAGTGTATCCCTGTGGAAATGTGCACACTGAACTGGTAGAATGAATGTGTCCACATGGAGGTGTGCACACTGAATTGTTAGAATGAGTGTGCCCACATGGAGGTGTGCACACTGAACTGTTAGAATGAGTGTGTCCACATGGATATGTGCACACTGAACTGTTAGATTGTGTCCACATGGAGGTGTGCACACTGAACTGTTAGAATGAGTGTGTCCCTGTGGAGGTGTGCACACTGAAATGTTAGAATGAGTGTGTCCACATGGAGGTGTGCACACTGAACTGTTAGAATGAGTGTGTCCACATGGAGGTGTGCACACTGAACTGTTAGAATGAGTGTGTCCACATGGAGGTGTGCACACTGAACTGTTAGAATGAGTGTGTCCACATGGAGGTGTGCACACTGAACTGTTAGAATGAGTGTGCCCACATGGCGGTGTGCACACTGAACTGTTAGAATGAGTGTGTCCACATGGAGGTCTGCACACTGAACTGTTAGAATGAGTGTGTCCACATGGAGGTGTGCACACTGAACTGATAGAATGAGTGTGTCCACATGGAGGTGTGCACACTGAAGTGTTAGAAACTGTCCACATGGAGGTGTGCACACTGAAGTGTTAGAATGAGTGTGTCCACATGGAGGTGTGCACACTGAACTGTTAGAATGTGTGTGTCCACTTGGAGGTGTGCACACTGAACTGTTAGAATGAGTGTGCCCACATGGAAGTGTTCACAATGAACTCTTTGAATGAGTGTGCCCACATGGAGGTGTGCACACTGAACTGTTAGAATGAGTGTGCCCACTTGGAGGTGTGCACACTGAACTCTTAATATGAGTGTGTCCACATGGAGGTGTGCACACTGAACTGTTAGAATGAGTGTGTCCACATGGAGGTGTGCACAATGAACTGTTAGAATGAGTGTGTCCACATGGAGGTGTGCACACTGAACTGTTAGAATGAGTGTGTCCACATGGAGGTCTGCACACTGAACTGTTAGAATGAGTGTGTCCACATGGAGGTGTGCACACTGAACTGATAGAATGAGTGTGTCCACATGGAGGTGTGCACACTGAAGTGTTAGAAACTGTCCACATGGAGGTGTGCACACTGAAGTGTTAGAATGAGTGTGTCCACATGGAGGTGTGCACACTGAACTGTTAGAATGAGTGTGTCCACATGGAGGTGTGCACACTGAACTGTTAGAATGAGTGTGTCCACATGGAGGTGTGCACACTGAACTGTTAGAATGAGTGTGCCCACATGGAGGTGTGCAGACTGAACTGTTAGAATGAGTGTGCCCACATGGAGGTGTGCACCCTGAACTGTTAGAATGATTGTGCCCACATGGAGGTGTGCACAGTGAACTGTTAGAATGAGTGTGCCCACATGGAGGTGTGCACACTGAACTGTTAGAATGAGTGTGCCCACATGGAGGTGTGCACACTGAACTGTTAGAGTGAGTGTGTCCACATGGAGGTGTGCACACTGAACTGTTAGAATGAGTGTATCCCTGTGGAAATGTGCACACTGAACTGGTAGAATGAGTGTGTCCACATGGAGGTGTGCACACTGAATTGTTAGAATGAGTGTGCCCACATGGAGGTGTGCACACTGAACTGTTAGAATGAGTGTGTCCACATGGATATGTGCACACTGAACTGTTAGATTGTGTCCACATGGAGGTGTGCACACTGAACTGTTAGAATGAGTGTGTCCCTGTGGAGGTGTGCACACTGAAATGTTAGAATGAGTGTGTCCACATGGAGGTGTGCACACTGAACTGTTAGAATGAGTGTGTCCACATGGAGGTGTGCACACTGAACTGTTAGAATGAGTGTGTCCACATGGAGGTGTGCACACTGTACTGTTAGAATGAGTGTGTCCACATGGAGGTGTGCACACTGAACTGTTAGAATGAGTGTGCCCACATGGCGGTGTGCACACTGAACTGTTAGAATGAGTGTGCCCACATGGAGGTGTGCACACTGAACTGTTAGAATGAGTGTGCCCACATGGAGGTGTGCACACTGAACTGTTAGAATGAGTGTGTCCACATGGAGGTGTGCACACTGAACTGTTAGAATGAGTGTGCCCACATGGAGTTGGGCACACTGAACTGTTAGAATGACTGTGTCCACTTGAAGGTGTGCACACTGAACTGTTAGAATGAGTGTGTCCACAAGGAGTAGTGCACACTGAACTGTTAGAATGACTGTGCCCACATGGAGGTGTGCACACTGAACTGTTAGAATGAGTGTGTCCACATGGAGGTGTGCACAATGAACTGTTAGAATGAGTGTGTCCACATGGAGGTGTGCACACTGAACTGTTAGAATGTGTGTGTCCACTTGGAGGTGTGCACACTGAACTGTTAGAATGAGTGTGCCCACATGGAAGTGTGCACAATGAACTCTTTGAATGAGTGTGCCCACATGGAGGTGTGCACACTGAACTGTTAGAATGAGTGTGCCCACTTGGAGGTGTGCACACTGAACTGTTAGAATGAGTGTGTCCACATGGAGGTGTGCACACTGAACTGTTAGAATGAGTGTGCCCACATGGAGGTGTGCACACTGAACTGTTAGAATGAGTGTGCCCACATGGAGGTGTGCACACTGAACTGTTAGAAATAGTGTATCCCTGTGGAGATGTGCACACTGAACTGTTAGAATGAGTGTGTCCACATGGAGGTGTGCACACTGAAATGTTAGAATGAGTGTGTCCACATGGAGGTCTGCACACTGAACTGTTAGAATGAGTGTGTCCACATGGAGGTGTGCACACTGAACTGTTAGAATGAGTGTGTCCACATGGAGGTGTGCACACTGAAGTGTTAGAAACTGTCCACATGGAGGTGTGCACACTGAAGTGTTAGAATGAGTGTGTCCACATGGAGGTTTGCACACTGAACTGTTAGAATGAGTGTGTCCACATGGAGGTGTGCACACTGAACTGTTAGAATGAGTGTGTCCACATGGAGGTGTGCACACTGAACTGTTAGAATGAGTGTGCCCACATGGAGGTGTGCAGACTGAACTGTTAGAATGAGTGTGCCCACATGGAGGTGTGCACTCTGAACAGTTAGAATGAGTGTGCCCACATGGAGGTGTGCACACTGAACTGTTAGAATGAGTGTGCCCACATGGAGGTGTGCACACTGAACTGTTAGAATGAGTGTGCCCACATGGAGGTGTGCACACTGAACTGTTAGAGTGAGTGTGTCCACATGGAGGTGTGCACACTGAACTGTTAGAATGAGTGTATCCCTGTGGAAATGTGCACACTGAACTGGTAGAATGAGTGTGTCCACATGGAGGTGTGCACACTGAATTGTTAGAATGAGTGTGCCCACATGGAGGTGTGCACACTGAACTGTTAGAATGAGTGTGTCCACATGGAGGTGTGCACACTGAACTGTTAGATTGTATCCACATGGAGGTGTGCACACTGAACTGTTAGAATGAGTGTGTCCCTGTGGAGGTGTGCACACTGAAATGTTAGAATGAGTGTGTCCACATGGAGGTGTGCACACTGAACTGTTAGAATGAGTGTGTCCACATGGAGGTGTGCACACTGAACTGTTAGAATGAGTGTGTCCACATGGAGGTGTGCACACTGAACTGTTAGAATGAGTGTGTCCACATGGAGGTGTGCACACTGAACTGTTAGAATGAGTGTGCCCACATGGAGGTGTGCACACTGAACTGTTAGAATGAGTGTGCCCACATGGAGGTGTGCACACTGAACTGTTAGAATGAGTGTGCCCACATGGAGGTGTGCACACTGAACTGTTAGAATGAGTGTGTCCACATGGAGGTGTGCACACTGAACTGTTAGAATGAGTGTGCCCACATGGAGTTGGGCACACTGAACTGTTAGAATGACTGTGTCCACTTGAAGGTGTGCACACTGAACTGTTAGAATGAGTGTGTCCACAAGGAGTAGTGCACACTGAACTGTTAGAATGAGTGTGTCCACATGGAGGTGTGCACACTGAACTGTTAGAATGAGTGTGTCCCTGTGAAGGTGTGCACAATGAACTGTTAGAATGACTGTGTCCACATGGAGGTGTGCACACTGAACTGTTAGAATGAGTGTGTCCAAATGGAGGTGTGCACACTGAACTGTTAGAATGAGTGTGTCCACATGGAGGTGTGCACACTGAACTGTTAGAATGAGTGTGCCCACATGGCGGTGTGCACACTGAACTGTTAGAATGAGTGTGCCCACATGGAGGTGTGCACACTGAACTGTTAGAATGAGTGTGCCCACATGGAGGTGTGCACACTGAACTGTTAGAATGAGTGTGTCCACATGGAGGTGTGCACACTGAACTGTTAGAATGAGTGTGCCCACATGGAGTTGGGCACACTGAACTGTTAGAATGACTGTGTCCACTTGAAGGTGTGCACACTGAACTGTTAGAATGAGTGTGTCCACAAGGAGTAGTGCACACTGAACTGTTAGAATGACTGTGCCCACATGGAGGTGTGCACACTGAACTGTTAGAATGAGTGTGTCCACATGGAGGTGTGCACAATGAACTGTTAGAATGAGTGTGTCCACATGGAGGTGTGCACACTGAACTGTTAGAATGTGTGTGTCCACTTGGAGGTGTGCACACTGAACTGTTAGAATGAGTGTGCCCACATGGAAGTGTGCACAATGAACTCTTTGAATGAGTGTGCCTACATGGAGGTGTGCACACTGAACTGTTAGAATGAGTGTGCCCACTTGGAGGTGTGCACACTGAACTGTTAGAATGAGTGTGTCCACATGGAGGTGTGCACACTGAACTGTTAGAATGAGTGTGTCCACATGGAGGTGTGCACACTGAACTGTTAGAATGAGTATGTCCACATGGAGGTGTGCACACTGAACTGTTAGAATGAGTGTGCCCACATGGAGGTGTGCACACTGAACTGTTAGAAATAGTGTATCCCTGTGGAGATGTGCACACTGAACTGTTAGAATGAGTGTGTCCACATGGAGGTGTGCACACTGAACTGTTAGAATGAGTGTGTCCACATGGAGGTCTGCACACTGAACTGTTAGAATGAGTGTGTCCACATGGAGGTGTGCACACTGAACTGTTAGAATGAGTGTGTCCACATGGAGGTGTGCACACTGAAGTGTTAGAAACTGTCCACATGGAGGTGTGCACACTGAAGTGTTAGAATGAGTGTGTCCACATGGAGGTTTGCACACTGAACTGTTAGAATGAGTGTGTCCACATGGAGGTGTGCACACTGAACTGTTAGAATGAGTGTGTCCACATGGAGGTGTGCACACTGAACTGTTAGAATGAGTGTGCCCACATGGAGGTGTGCAGACTGAACTGTTAGAATGAGTGTGCCCACATGGAGGTGTGCACTCTGAACAGTTAGAATGAGTGTGCCCACATGGAGGTGTGCACACTGAACTGTTAGAATGAGTGTGCCCACATGGAGGTGTGCACACTGAACTGTTAGAATGAGTGTGCCCACATGGAGGTGTGCACACTGAACTGTTAGAGTGAGAGTGTCCACATGGAGGTGTGCACACTGAACTGTTAGAATGAGTGTATCCCTGTGGAAATGTGCACACTGAACTGGTAGAATGAGTGTGTCCACATGGAGGTGTGCACACTGAATTGTTAGAATGAGTGTGCCCACATGGAGGTGTGCACACTGAACTGTTAGAATGAGTGTGTCCACATGGAGGTGTGCACACTGAACTGTTAGATTGTATCCACATGGAGGTGTGCACACTGAACTGTTAGAATGAGTGTGTCCCTGTGGAGGTGTGCACACTGAAATGTTAGAATGAGTGTGTCCACATGGAGGTGTGCACACTGAACTGTTAGAATGAGTGTGTCCACATGGAGGTGTGCACACTGATCTGTTAGAATGAGTGTGTCCACATGGAGGTGTGCACACTGAACTGTTAGAATGAGTGTGTCCACATGGAGGTGTGCACACTGAACTGTTAGAATGAGTGTGGCCACATGGAGGTGTGCACACTGAACTGTTAGAATGAGTGTGCCCACATGGAGGTGTGCACACTGAACTGTTAGAATGAGTGTGCCCACATGGAGGTGTGCACACTGAACTGTTAGAATGAGTGTGTCCACATGGAGGTGTGCACACTGAACTGTTAGAATGAGTGTGCCCACATGGAGTTGGGCACACTGAACTGTTAGAATGACTGTGTCCACTTGAAGGTGTGCACACTGAACTGTTAGAATGAGTGTGTCCACAAGGAGTAGTGCACACTGAACTGTTAGAATGAGTGTGTCCACATGGAGGTGTGCACACTGAACTGTTAGAATGAGTGTGTCCCTGTGAAGGTGTGCACAATGAACTGTTAGAATGACTGTGTCCACTTGAAGGTGTGCACACTGAACTGTTAGAATGAGTGTGTCCACAAGGAGTAGTGCACACTGAACTGTTAGAATGACTGTGCCCACATGGAGGTGTGCACACTGAACTGTTAGAATGAGTGTGTCCACATGGAGTTGTGCACAATGAACTGTTAGAATGAGTGTATCCACATGGATGTGTGCACACTGAACTGTTAGAATGTGTGTGTCCACTTGGAGGTGTGCACACTGAACTGTTAGAATGAGTGTGCCCACATGGAAGTGTGCACAATGAACTCTTTGAATGAGTGTGCCCACATGGAGGTGTGCACACTGAACTGTTAGAATGAGTGTGCCCACTTGGAGGTGTGCACACTGAACTGTTAGAATGAGTGTGTCCACATGGAGGTGTGCACACTGAACTGTTAGAATGAGTGTGTCCACATGGAGGTGTGCACACTGAACTGTTAGAATGAGTATGTCCACATGGAGGTGTGCACACTGAACTGTTAGAATGAGTGTGCCCACATGGAGGTGTGCACACTGAACTGTTAGAAATAGTGTATCCCTGTGGAGATGTGCACACTGAACTGTTAGAATGAGTGTGTCCACATGGAGGTTTGCACACTGAACTGTTAGAATGAGTGTGTCCACATGGAGGTCTGCACACTGAACTGTTAGAATGAGTGTGTCCACATGGAGGTGTGCACACTGAACTGTTAGAATGAGTGTGTCCACATGGAGGTGTGCACACTGAACTGTTAGAATGAGTGTGCCCACATGGAGTTGGGC